>NC_056690.1:49253052-49543052 GCF_018350215.1 Panthera leo | reverse complement strand
ACTGTAAATAGGTAGTACACATTCAAAAACTCCTTCTCCCACTGATTATCCAATGCTTGTTCAATTCCAGGAAAGCAAGATTTGCACATTTCATATATCCCTTAAAGTTGAGAGTTAATAAACATTATGTTAAAGGGAATCCACCCCCCCAAAAAATATTTTATAATGTAAATTAACCTCTACATGTTCATGTAGTGTATAGATTGCAGGTTGTGAAAATAGAAAACCTGCTTTTAGTTTTGCTGTAAAAATTGTACAAATCACTTCATCTTACTGGGGTGCAATGATCTCATCTGCAGAAAGAAGGTGACATGCTTTTTGGAGACAATCTTGGGTTTTAAATCAAAAAACAGAGATGTGAACCTGTCTTAGACATTTGCTAGCTGTGTGACCTTTGGTAGGCCACCTAATCCCTCTGAGCCTCATTCTCCTTATCTATAAATTTGGAGTTGTAGCTTGGACTTCATCAGATTGCCATGAAAGTTAACTGAAATTTCAAAGTTCCAAGCATCGTATCTGGCCCATAGTATGAACATAAGACTTAATAGACCTCTCCTGCCTATTCCTTTACCTTTAACTTCCTGAATTCCATATCTGGTGTATTTAAAATGAAATGTCATCTATAATTTCCATTGCTAACCTTCCGTTAAATTTACACATTGATACCAACATGAACATAACCCTCCATAAGAAGAGATGGCGAAGCCTACTTAACAACTGCATGACGGAAACTGAGAACTCAGTCATAGGCATATTGGTGTTGTCACTTTCATGTTATCATGTGGCAGACAAGGCTTCTACATTTTTCTTTTTTTTTTTTAATTTTTTTCAATGTTTATTTATTTTTGAGAGAGACAGAGACAGAATGCGAGTGGGTTGGGACAGAGAGAGAGGGAGATGAATCTGAAACAGGCTCCAGGCTCTGAGCTGTCAGCACAGAGCCCGATGCGGGGCTCGAACTCACAGCTGCGAGATCATGACCTAAGCTGAAGTCGGACGCTCAACCGACTGAGCCACCCCGGCGCCCCTTCTACATTTTTCTAATGTCAGTATTTATTATGAATCTTGGCATATAATAAAGGTTTTTATTTGGCATATATATGAGACAAATAAAACCAAGTGAGAGTATTTTCTTTGAGTAAGATTTTCTATTTTATTTAATAAGCGTTCAGTAATTTTTGTCCCCTGCTCCACACCCCCCACAGTGAATGTGATGAGATGTCTCAGTTCTGTCGAGTGGTCTGTTTTTGATGATCATGACCCCTCCAGGTTTACTCTGTCTTCGACAGCAAATAAGGATTTTCCCCTGTGTATATATAGTTCCCTGAATATATTTGTGACAAGCATACAAATAAAAGTGCAAAAAAATTAGTTTCTGGAACATCTTTCAGTTCTCCCAATATGACAATAAATCCCATTTCATGTGTTGAACCTAAAATCTACATGTTCCAATATAAGCTTCTTTACCTTTGAGTCTGACTTACCGTGAAGATAAAGAGTATGGGCATCAGCCTTTTTGTGTGTGAAGAGCATTATTTAATCATGTCACACAGCCTCTTTGGTCAAGAAAAACAAAGAAGAAGAAAAGAGAAAAAGAGGAAGAGGCTCTTCATTAACGATTATGTAGAATATTGGTGTAAGGGTTGAAAATAGCATGAAGCTAGAAACTATGGAAAATTAACCAGACTATTAATTGAAATGCTCTAATGCCAATTGAAATGACAACACCTTATTGCAAACAGTTGAAGAACAGCCCTTCTCATCTCAGTTCACCAGGGACGGCTGGTGCAGCTACCAGCCCATTGTCCTGTGTGTTTCACAGGAGGATTCTAAATCGGTGCCATGTCCGTGACCCCCTGCCTGACAGCTCCTTTCTGTAGCGTGCTGCTAAAACTGTGCATCTCGAAGATGGCATTAAATTCACTGGCAACTTGCATAGATAGCCCCCTTTTACTCCTAAGGGAGGTTTCCCTGCCTATAGACATTTTTAAGTGTTAATAGCTGGAAATGCAGTACAGATGGTTGTAACTCAGTATATTAGTAACATGGGAAATCAAATGGGTGAGGGGCAAAGGTGTAGATTATGGGTAAATGTAACTTGAATGTAAAGAAGCTATTTCTCAGTAGTCTGTGTCCTTTAGCTGTACTCTGGAGACCTTCCTTTCCAACCTCTTCATTGCTAGTATGATTCCCCCATGGCCATATGTATATTTCTTCTTGCTTTTCTTTACCGTCTCAAACTGTACACACAGTAATATGCAAAATCCTGGATCTCATGTATGCTGAGATGATGGGGGAATTACCACTATTATAAAGTGGGAGCCTATAATAAAATATTATACTTAAAGCACACGAGTAAGTTGGTAAAGCCTTCCCAAGTTTTTGAAAATGAGGATTTGTCCTTTAAAAAAAAATGTTTAATTATTTTGAGAGAGAGTGAGCACAAGCAGGGGAGAAGGGCAGAGAGAGAGAGGGAGAGAGAGAATCCCAAGCATCTCCATGCTGAGCATGATGCCTGACCTGGGACTCAATCTCACAAACACAAGATCATGACCTGAGGCCATATCAAGAGTCAGATGCTCAACCGATTGAGCCACCTAGGCGCCTTAAGGATTTGTCCTTTTAAAAAAGTCACAAAGTAGGAGGCAATGGAATTGAAGAGGTGAAGAACCTCTAATGTGATAGTCCTGTAATACCTGAAATTGTAGGCGATTTCTCATTAACACGAAGATCACTTCAGGCACTGTCTGGGATCAAGGGTCCTGATGGGTTGCCATCAACAGCCAGAGTCTTCTGTCACAAATGCCATTTTCAGGGGACTGGTGTGTAACTTAGTTTCCTTGGGAAGATAGATGCTGGTAGAGCAATTTGGTTAGTACTTATTAACTAATAAGATTATTAGGTATTCATGGTTGAATCCCAAAAGTCATTGTGGAATAATATCCCTTACAGTTTAGTGGGATCTTAAGGGTGGGGCAAGGGGAGGGCAGGTGTGTATGAGGACACAGTCATTATCAGTTACGGTTCTGCACATTTAAATCCATATACATTTGCAAAGCAGGAGCAACTGAGAATATTGAAGTGAAATATGCCTACTACACTTTCCTTATGGAGGAAGACACTCAGTAAATACTAAGAATGAATGATTGGCCGACTTGCCACAGCCTGCTACCAGAAAAACCACCCAAAAGGACAAAGGTACTCAACCAAAGGGCAAAGAAGCTCAATTAGAAAGGCAATTTTTCCAGTGTCTCCACTAATGTTGGGTCCACATGAGCACTGAAAATGACAGATAGTGACAGCAGACACGACGAGACAGAAACAAGCTTCCTGACATCTTTTTGAGGTATTTTTCCCCTTTTCCGACTAGCTCCATGCTGATATTTCTGATGTCAATAAACATAAATTTTTAGAACAGCCTCTGGGGAATAGAATAGAGGCCAATCCAAGAGAGCTAACTTTCAGATATCCCAGTAACTGTTCTACAGTTTTATTATTGTGTGATTAGAGCCATACAGTAGAAAGCAGAAAGGGCTCTCACTCTCTTTATAGATTTCCTTTTTTTTTTTTTAAAGTTTATTTATTTTTGAGACAGAGAGAAAGAACAAGGGCATGAGCAGGGAAGGGGGCAGAGAGAGTGAGAGAGGGAGAATCCCAACCAGGCTCCGTGTCAGCACAAGAGCCCGGAGTGGGGCTCGATCCCACCTACCGTGGGATCATGACCTGAGCTGAAATCAAGAGTCAGACTCAACCAATTGAGCCACCCAGGTGCCCCTATAGACTTACTTTCAAGACAGTGTCACACTTCAGTTCCTGCTTCATGTAAATATCCATAAAATCTGTCTGCTATCCAGGAGTCATTTTTTTAAGAATCTGCTTCCTCTTCCATTTAAACTTGTTAGAGTGTTTAAGACGTCAGCTCATTTAAGAGACCCTGCATTTAAGACCCCTCATTTAAGAGTCCTGCAAGAGTATCCTAGTCTCACATACTAACACCTTCCCTTACTTTATACGGGTCCCTGTAGAAATTCATTAAAATCTTATTTTATTCATCTGAGTATTTATTAAGACTTTGAATCTTTGAAATTGTATATACTCTTTATCCAATTTTAGGCTTCTTTAGTGCTTACCATCAGGCAATAAGTTAGCCATTATTTTGTGGTTTTTTTCTTAAGTAATTACCATCTTTATTAAAAATACAACATTTCAGAATGCAGTTTAGTTAAATATAAAGCCCTCCAGTTTTAGAGTCTGATAGACTGGCTTCAGATCCCAGTTGTGCTACTTAATGGCTCTGAAACTTTGGGTAAATGATTTAATCATTTTAATCCTCAGTTTTCTTGTGTGTTGGAAAATTCTTTTGCTTACTCTTAGAATTCAATGAGATGATACTTGTATCAGCATAAAGAAAGCACTCAAGGGGCGCCTGGGTGGCTCAGTCGGTTAAGCGTCCAAGTTCAGCTCAGGTCACGATCTTGCGGTCCGTGGGTTCAAGCCCCACGTCGGGCTCTGGGCTGATGGCTCAGAGCCTGGAGCCTGCTTCCGATTCTGTGTCTCCCTCTCTCTCTGACCCTCCCCCGTTCATGCTCTGTCTCTCTCTGTCTCAAAAATAAATAAACGTTAAAAAAAAAAAAAAAAAGAAAGCACTCAATAAAGTATACCATTATTTGTAGATTTGGGGAGATAGTTTTAGGGAGTTCTAAGTCAGTGTGTGAAAAACCATTTTCCTCCAGCCAATTGGCAAGAGCCAATTCAATTCAGCAAATTTTCAAACAAAAATTACTTCAAACTGTTATATAGATATTTAAAACCACATCCAGGATGGATTTGAGCAGCCAGAGGTAGTAGTTGAGGCAGGAGTAGGAGGTGAGTAGACAGAAGAGCAGAGGGGGCTGGGGACCCACGAGAAGACCAGAGGCAGAAGTTCCAGAAGTGCTAGACATCTGAGTTTTGAAACATGCCAAATGGATATTAGCTAAACCCAACTGTGATCAGCCAGTAGGAAGAGAGGGAGAAAGACATGGTAACGGTAACTCTTGGAAAAAATTGACAAATTGGTCACTTGACAAATTGATTTTTGGTAAATCGGCTTTGTGCAGTCAGTTAGCAAATTAGCCTGCTTCTCTATGAGGCCTATTTTTATAACAAGTACAGAAAAATTAACATTTTTAATTTTTCTTACAAAAATACATGTTCAGAGGCAATCAAATCATGAGTTATCACATATACATCAACTTCATAATATAAAAATAAATTTTCACCCCACACAAAGTTTTCATGCGCTCGGATCTTCCTCAGAATGCGCCTTAAACAATTCATGACAAAATAAATTACAGTTGATGCTAAATTTTAATCATGCATAACAAGCTGTTCACAATTCTGGATATGAGGATAAGTGATAAATAGAAAGAACACTGTGTTACTTCTTCCCCAATATCTACCTAAGCAAACTTAATACTGAGCTAAATGAGACTTGACGATCATACAGACCTATCATTCAGCAGAGCAAATTTAACACCTTTTCTTACAGCTATCTTTTCATACTAGTCCTCTATTTCTTTATTTTTTTAATGTTTATTTGAGGGAGAGAGAGTGTAAGCAGGAGAGGAGAGAGAGAGAGGAGAGAGAGAGAATCCGAAGCAGGCTCTGCACTGTCAATGCAGAGCCTGATGTGGGACTTGAACTCAAACTGTGAGATCATGACCTCAGCCGAAACCAAGAATCGGTCGCTTGACCAACTCAGCCACCCAGGCGCCCTGCTAGTCCTCTCTCTTTACGGGGTCTTCATTTGGGTTGCAAATAAGCAACACCATATTATTTAATAACCTTTCAACATTAGAGCCAGCACACCTACTGATGAAGATGATGTTGTCTCACCCTGAAAAATATCCATTTTCTAAAAGATGTGTGAAAATCTCCTGGTTCCTACAGGGATTTAAAGCTAACAAATTGCACACAGCACACAAAGTAAGCATTTAGAGAAAATTTGCTAGAGCTTGAGTGCCATTTCAACTGGACATATCAAAGCCTAAGTGTGTTCCTCTTACACTGTCATCTTGCTCCCTGAGGCAGAAAGATGCCCAAGGTTGTCTTTTCTGTGTGTATTGACAAAACTTCAAGAAAAAGACAGTGGGAACCAGCTGTGAAAAGCTTTTGAAATTTTTGCCCACAAGTTTTACTTAGAAACTGGCTTGCTTTGAAAAATTAATCCCAGTTCCTGAGTAGTGTAATTCACCCATTAATTTTATTTTTCAGTTTTATTGTCTTTCATAGTATTGAGGCAGGGTAAGTATCACATTGAGAAGGGAAGAATCAGCTAAAAAGGTTAATGGACCAGCTGGATGGTCATTGCCATAGAACATGCTCGGAAAGATGGATGTATGGCTGTAAAGGAGCTTGCATTTGCTTGGGGATGGTAGAAATAACAATCTGCACGTTGTATGTTTTTCCACACAGTATTTTCCTTCATGCAAATCAGTGCTAAATCTGAGAATTATATGATAGTAGAACAACTCATTGAAGTTAATAAATTGTAGTTTCTGGCATGTTTAAATATAAAATACAAACACTTTAATGAATTTTTAAAATATCCATTGTGACATTACTAAAAAAACAGTATTTTCATTATCTAAATTATTTCAAATATGTGAATGCCCTTTGTCTTGATTCCCCTGAAATCCTATTTTTTTGTATTTAACAGATTTTGGGGTGTCCACTTTTAAGGTAAACTTGGTCCATCTTCTGTTTAGAGCTACATTTCTAGGCTCTTAACTACCAGTCACCCCCAGTGGGGAGCACTGGGTCAGACTGACTAATAAACATAGTGCAGGTGACTTTAGGATTAAATCTCATCTTGGGACCAACAGTCCTGTTTATATTCTTAATTAAGTTCAGGCTTCTGTCCCTTATTTGAACCTTTGAGAAGTATCATATAGCAGGAAATTTCAGTTGAGCAGCAATCCAATTATGTTCATGCAGACAAAGAATAAACACAGGATGTGCTTTTAGCCCCTGATCCGTGCACAGTGTCTTTCAGCAAGTTGGTAACATTTTTTTTTCATTCTAGTACCTTAAGCAAACTTAGGAGAAACTGGATATAATATTAAGAAAATAAATACCATCACATCTGAATCTCATTAATTTGTTACTTTATTGATTAGTATACTAAATGTGAAGACACTAAGTGTCCAGCACCTGGGAGACACAACGATGAAGAGATACCGCCCCTACCCTCAAAAAGTGTACCCTCTAGGACAGTGGGAAAGACAAATGCTTATCCTCAAATAACAGTAATGCAAAGTAGATATACTACTTTTTGCCATCGACAGGCTCAGAAAAGGAAGCAATCACTTGCTCTCCTGTGGTCCAGAAACAGTCCTCTGAGAAAATTGCTCTTTCATCTGATGTTGATTTTATTCTTTAAAAAGCGTGTATTCGGTTGATTCCTTCTGAATACATTCACCAACAACCTGTCCCTGATTCTTTTCTCCTTATTTCTTTTTGACAGTCTTTCCCTTCAAGCCACCCCTATGGCTCATACCATTACTCCTAAAGGAGACTAATTCCAAATGATACCCTGATTTTTCTCCTAAATTCCACTTCTTTATTTCCTGGTCATCTCAGTCAGTTGTTGTCTTAAACTCTTCAGATTCATGAAACCAAAAATGGAGTCACGATCACTCTGCACCAAACCTAAAATTCCCCATATAGATGTATTTTTTCTGTTATATCCATGACCATCTTGTTGGTCACCCAGGCTGCAAAGTGGAGCTCCATCCTTCTCTCCAGGCCTTTCTCCACCTTCTTCCCACAACATCACACCATCAGTTAGTTGAAAAAGCCCTCTTTATGACATCCTCAGGGCCCAAAATTGGTCAGGCATCATGCCTTCTCTGCACAGTGCCTGCCCACATTGATTTATTCATATATTTACTAAGTGTCTATTATATGCAAATCACCAGGTGTTGAGGTGTTGAGGATACAAAAATATTTTTAAAAGCTGGAAGAGTTTTTTAGAAGATAAAAAATTCATTCTAATGAGAGAGGCACAGAATTAAACTATTTTTAAAACGAATGTGACAAGAGTACCATCTCAGCCTAGGGCATCAAGGGACGTGTCCCAAAAAAAGTGACTCTTGAATTTTAAAGGATGAGTAGCAGTTAACCAAGCACAAGAGGAAGAAATGGCATTTCCCGATGAGGGACAAACAGGGACAAAGGCATACGTTACTTGTGGATCTATGCAAATAGAGAATTTTCAGTTAGTGACCCATCCCTTTCTTTGAACTTCCATCGGACTTGGAAACTCCTCTGCCTTGTTGAATGATTATTGTAGTATTGGTCAGCTCCTGCCTAGATGACAGAATTTAAGGGCAGAGACCATGTCTCAATTGTCTTTGAACTCACTATAACACTTGGACCAAGTTTGCTCTTGTGGTAGGCTAAATAATGGCCCTAAAGATGCCCATATGGAAACCCCTAGGACCAATGGATATATTACTTTACCTGTCAGAATAAACTGCAGTGATTAAGTTAAGGACCTTGAGATGGGGAGATTATTCTGGACTATCCAGATGGGTCCTGGATAATCACAAGGATCCTCATTAGAGGGAGGCAAGAGGGTCAGAGTCAGAAGAGATATGGGGGCAGAAATAGAAGTCATAGCAATGTGATTTCTGACCATGACGATGAAGGAGGTTTTGTGAGTCAAGGAATGTGAGCAGCTTCTAGAAACCACAAAAGGCCAGGAATGGATTCTCCCTGAGAACTCCCAGAAACAGTGCAACTCTGCCCGCACATTTTAGATCTCAGAACTATAAAATAATAAATTTGTATTGTTTTAAGCCACTGAGTTTGTGATAGTTTGTTACAGAAACAATAGAAAACAAATACAGTGTTTAATATTTATAAATATTGTGTAGATTCATGACATGATTTTTAATATTCTATATTAGCATGACAGTAGTAGGAATCATTTTTTTAATTTTTGCAGAGGAATCCAAAATGTAACAACCACTACATTGTGGATAAATTAAAACAAATGGGACATTTTCATCATATAAGTTTTAGTCATCAGAAAGGATTAAAAGAGAAAACGGACAAGAAACTCCAGATATTGTGATAAGGCCATTTTCTTCAACTAATGATATTCTTTACTTTGGAATACAATTCCAAGAAAGTTTTTGGGGTGCTATTATCAGAAAATGTGAATTTTTACAAAAATTCTTACAAAATACCATTCTACATTTCTCTTTAACCAGCATGATAATTTAGAGTACAAAGACACTATTTTGTGTGCGTTGCAAGCCTCTCAGTGTTTTCAAAGAAGAAAATCCACAACCCATTTTGTTAGGTGTTGGTAGACAATGATACTGGACGAAACATGGTGTAGAGTGCACTTTCAGCAGGAGGTGTCTGGGAGATTCCTCAGAGGACACCTACAGGCATCGCCACTAGCAGGTGGTAGAAACGAGTATTTAGGAGACCTCAAGCCTATTCAGGGCATTGGTCTAGGAACCGAGCCATCCAGAATTTAATCCTAACCTTAAATGGCCCTTGCTGACACCAGATTTACAAATACAGTCAATCCTCATCATTCACGGATTCTGGGTTTGCAGATTTGCTTACTAGCTAAAATGTAAATATAACCCCCAAATCAACACTCATGGCACTTTGACACCCATACATGGACGTGCCCAGAGTGACAAAAATATGCATCACCCAATGCATGTGTTCTAAGTTGAGATCAGAGAAGACCATGTTCTGCCTTCAGGTTTCAGCTCTTCTACAGAGATGATCAGAGAATGGAGATGCTAGGGGCCAGCACGGCGTAGTGCAGGAAGCTTGGCTCTGGGGCCAGTTGAATGAGGTTCGAGTCCCAACTCTGGCACCTGTGATGGAGAAGCTATAAGTAAAGTCACTCAACACTTATGAACCTTACTTTTCTTTTGTAAGGAAAAGTAGAATCTACCAGAATGAATAAAACAATTCATTTAAGATTTAAGATTATAATCTACGTGAGACATATGCACACACACACACACACACACACACACACACACACACACACACACACATACTTCCCCTAGGAGCAGTGTTCAGCGTTTGCTAATTGAGTATTTGTGGTGACTTTATGGAACATAACTACTACAAATAATGAGAATTGACTGTATTTGTCCATGTGAAATATTTAAAGACTGGCTAGAGTTGGGATTGCTGGCACTGAGAAGACATTCAAAACAAACCTCAGTTTGAAATACTTGGGCTGAGCTCATTATGTGTTAGTGATACAGGCCAGCTATACTACACTCTAGGACCCTGTTTCTCTCTTGCAGAAACAATAATGTTCAAAATAATGAATCCCTTCTACCATGTCATATTTTTTTTTTCCTGTCTTTATATGAGCAAGACACTATTTGCTTATTTACTCTGGCAAGTTACAAACTTTCCTACAGTATTATGTTTTAAAAATGTAGATTAAAAATATACAGAATTCGTAGAGATGTTATCACTTTATCACTTTCCACTTTCCCCAAAGAAGTTTATTTCTTTGTTGCAGTAAAAATATCCAAACTAAGGCTTTCCCTGCATAACACTTACCTATTATGAAATGGAATTTTTGTTTTCAAGACTCATTCAACAAGGGTTTATTAGGCGCTGTGCTATGGAAGATTTAGATATAGCAGTTATTTTTCCTTCTCATCAAAGCATTTATACCATCTGGGAAGGAGGAGTAAGTGAACACACAAAGAAGAATAAGAAAAGTATAGGGTCAAATGGATGCATGCGTGTTGTATATTGGAATCTATATATTTAGTCACCAACTTAAAGCATTCCAAGAGAATTTGAAGAGTCTGTCAATCAGAATTTTAGCCACTTGGAATTTTCCTTGATTTTCATTTATATTCTAATTAAAATTATAATAACTTCTCTCGCCTCTATCAATATGATTGATTCTAAATATTGGTAAAGAAGAAGAAAAGACACCACTAGCACCAACTGTTAAAAAATTGTTTTAAAGATTCCATACAGAGTCAATAAACTCTAGCTTGGTGGGTTAAATGAACCATGTGAAGCTATAATTTAAAATTTTATGCACCTTATAAGAACATGGTATAAAACATAGAAGGACTGCCTCCTCTCGTAGAGCGGGAATTCCCTGATCAGTGTTGGCAGCTATGCCACGTATTAAAGCCAGGAGAATCCATTTGCCAAATCACCTTTCTGAAGGGCTAAATGTGTGGTTCAGTGATTGGTTCTCCTCCCCATTCCTCTTCTTTCCCCTCAGTGGGCATATAGCTCTTGTCTCCTTTTCCTGTTGTATGGAGAAAATAGGGAACAAGTTTTCTGTACGAAGTTTTCTGTTGGACACCTATTGGCCCGATCATGGGTGGAGGACCGATGCAAATCAAAGCTTGCACAAACGATTCATGTCCTCCATATAATTACATCTGCAAGACATGCTGGAGGGTGGGGAAGAAAGAGTCCCTTGTGTTAACTGCAGACAGGATGTCTGCTCTGGGTTGCTTCTGGTAAAATACAAACAAAAATCTAACAGACTTCAAGCAAGGAGTTGATACAGGGCTGCAGACATAGGGACTGTGCAGGTTCATTCTGAACTTTCTGGAATTTGGCTCTCAGCTGCCACACTGACCCACACCTATCCCAGGGTTCACTTACTGGTAAGGTACTAAAGTGTTCCAAGCATCCTAGAGACTTCTCCTTTTGCAAATAAATTTGAACTGGAACTTTGGGGGGCTCAAAAAAGTTGAGTCTACTAAAATAAACCAATATCAAACATACACACACACACACACACACATACATTCATTAAAAACAAGTCCCTTTGAATTAAATTAAATTAAGTTAAATTAAATAAGACAGTTACTGCTACTGCTTCTGGAAATGTCTCATATCAGAAAGAGCCTTAAATTTCTAATTATGTCATTTAGCTAAATTTTTAGGAATTTAATCCTTTTCAAATAGAGCCTATTGTCTTGAAATTGCACATTTAGATAAGAGAATAGAGTCCTTTCACCAGAGTACTTCATGAATGTTGAGAAATCTCAGATTTAATAATTTATCACCTGCATACTGCATGCTTTGAAACTGAGGACATGGTAACAGTGGTAATGACATGGTAAATTACGTTACCATGGCATGAGAGCCTCCAGTGGCTACTCAGGTTTCAGCTCTGTGGACTTCACATCTTTCTCAAGACCTGGGTCAAAGGAGCATGGCATCTGCACATGTGTTAAAATTGTTTGATCTTTTGGAATTCCATAATTTGTTCCCCGGATTCAGGCCTCCATGACGATCTTGTACTTACCATAAGAAACCCCCAAAAATGGCAGATCTTTAAATATTTAAGTGTTTAGTAATTAATTTTAGTCATTCTTCCTCTGTCATTGAGAAGAATGTTTTCCATCTATAATAGGAAACAAAAGAAGTTTGTGCTTGTGGGGGTATGTATATGGAAGCAGCACTTTCATATGGAAGTAATTGATGCCTAGTAAGTGAGATTTTTTTTTTAATTCTTTAATGTTTATTTTTGAGAGAGGTGGGAGAGGGGCAGAGAGAGAGGGAGACACAGTATCTGAAGCAGGCTCTAGGTTCTGAGCTGTCAGCACAGAGCCCAATGCAGGGCTCAAACCTATGAACCGCGAGATCATGACCTGAGCCGAAGTCAGATGCTTAACCAACTGAACCACCCAGGTGCAAGAGTTTTAAGTTTTGTTATAAACAAAACATTCCTAGTATTGTCTAATTTTACACGTTATCACAGTCCAGCAATCTATGTTTATGTGAATTTTACTTAAAAAGCATAAGTGAAGTAAATTTGTAATTTCAGACCATTTGGATTCAGATAGAATTTATTTTCCCAACATTGAATCAGAGGCCAGGTGACAATGAGTGATACTTTCAGATAAGACCAGTTGGCAACTCAGAGTTTGTTTTATCTTTCCTTCTTTGATATCCTTCTGGAAATAAGGATTTCTTTCCTCGTGTGTGTGTGTGTGTGTGTGTGTGTGTGTGTGTGTGTGCGTGCGCGCGCGCGATGTCAACGTTGCTTTCGTAAAGCAGTGGAAATTTAGTGTGTTTGCTGTCTGGTTGGACAAGTTTATTAACTGAGTGTGACAAACATGAGTCTGCCCATGGAGCTTCTTGCAACTAATGAAATGTATCAGGAAAACAAAAACAAAAACAAAACAAAACAAAAAACCCACCTCTCATAAGACCTGCAGTATTTGGTAGTCAAGGGCAGCTGCTGCACCAATTTGGGGGGCACTTTCATTTTTATTTGTTAGTGATCTGCAGTCTGTACTTCTAGCTTTTAAAAATTAAAAAAAAAAAAAGAAAAATGTGGTAGGGAAACATTTTCCTTTTTAAAAAAAATTTTTTTAAAGTTTATATATTTATTTTGAGAGAGAGAAAGAAAGAGCATGAGTGGGGTAGGGGCAGAGAGAGAGGGAGAGAGAATTCTAGGCAGGCTCCACGCTGACACAGTGCAGAGTCCAATGTGGAGCTCCAACTTATGAACTGTGAGATCATGACCTGAGCCAAATCAAAAGTCTGATGCTTAACCGACTTGAGCCACCCAGGTGCTCTGAAACATTTTCTTTAAAGCATTATTTTTATCACTCCTATTCAATGACTATGTTATAGCTGTCAAATCTTTTTTTTTTTTTTAATTTTTTTCAACATTTTTTATTTATTTTTGGGACAGAGAGAGACAGAGCATGAACGGGGGAGGGGCAGAGAGAGAGGGAGACACAGAATCGGAAACAGGCTCCAGGCTCCGAGCCATCAGCCCAGAGCCTGACGCGGGGCTCGAACTCACGGACCGCGAGATCGTGACCTGGCTGAAGTCGGACGCTTAACCGACTGCGCCACCCAGGCGCCCCTATAGCTGTCAAATCTTATATGTTGCTGCTCTCTTATATATAAATGTATAAGATTCATATGTATATTAGGTATTACAGAGCATATATCATATATATTTATATAATTATATAAATTATGTATTATAGTCATATTATTTTATATGTTATATATTATTATGTGTTAATACTGTTTAACTTAAATTGGGATTTAATATATATCTTTTATATTGATGTGCTGTCCTCTAACCTCAGCAATATGTTCAAAAACAAAGTATAATGATGACTGCCTATGCAAAGCTAGGAACAGAATATATTTTTTGTCTGTGTTTTGTCCAAGTAGAATGCCAGCATCAGGACACAAACCACCCAACGCTATTACCAAAGGCAGGCTCATAGCTCTATGTCAGTGTCAGGGTTTGGGGGGCTGGGGACAGGGTCAAGAGGGCGGTCATCGTCTCCCAGAGAAAGTTCATACTCTGTCAGATTCAGAAAGGATAACATTAGTCGATTCCATTTCGTTCAACTCTACAAACAACACGCAAAATCTCTTCCACCCCCCAGCTATTTTTTAAATGCTAATTTGTTATAAGTCACTGTCATTAACCTGAAAGCATTTTTATAGTTTTGTCTTTGTTTAAAAACACACACCAGCCATTAAAGACTCCATTAGTTGCTGAATAGATAGTATACACATGGATTCAGATATTTGGGGTAAATAATAAAAAAGAAAATGAAATTAATTGGAGAAAAGATCCTTCATGCTAAGCTGGAAAAATAAAACAGTTTCCAAAATCACGTATCTCTTGGGAGAAAGTTGCTTCCATGCTTCACAACTTAAGGACGTTAGTCTCATAAACTTTCACACATTCCAAGTGAATGGTAAACAGCTAGGTGTTATATTCAAAAGTGCTAGGATAAAATATGAATATCTGTGTTCTGTTCTTAACTCTGTCACCAAATATGCTACCGAAGGTGAGACAAGAGGTTCTGTGTCACAGTTACAGCTCAGTTTCGCCTTATCAAGGATGAATTATACCTGTACCTCGTCAGAGTTGTGGGCCCAAATAAGATTAGAAAAAAATAAGAAAAGATGAGATGATAAATGTGAACCCAGAGAAATAGAAAGGGTGATGGACGGCTCTATATACTGGACAAAATAGATTTAGTCATGAAAAGTAAGTAAAATACTGCTTAAAGATATTTTAAATGTCAGAAGCCACAAATAGCTCCCAGGGAGGAGGGCCTCGGGAGGAGCAACGGTGATTGGCTGCAGTGGTGACTGAATACCCAGTAGGCCTGGGAGTGGCCACCTGGCCTCTCAGCATCAGCCCTAGATCATTCCCTGTCCTCCACCACCCCTCCCCCTCAGAACTTACCTGACTAGGCTAGTCCCGCTGCTAATTTACCCTTTCAAGACCACATACTCTGTGACGACGTCACCTCAGTGTCATATAGTTGTTTCCAGCCTGGGCTACTCAGGCTGAGGAGTCTGCTTTCCCACTTTGACCCTGGCCCTGCCCCACCCTGGGCTGGGCACTACCCAGCTGCTAACCTAACTTGTTAACCCAGCAATGACATCATTCCCAGGCCGTGGCGGTCTCCAGAGGAGATCATGGAAAATCTGTCAACCAGGTCTGCCCTCAGACTTGTTCTCCATGTCCCTCAAACACTCATGCTCTGGCTCTGCCAAGTCACTAGGACGGCATGTGTCCCCTGCTGGTGGGATTTCTCCGAACGCTGTGAAACACATCGGTGTGAATTCTAGCTCCTTGTCTAGTTAGATGTTTGCCTACAAGCACAAGGTTCCCGTTGCCAGTGACAGGAGGCCCAGGTGCTGTGTTTGACTCATTCACCTGGTGACTTAGGCCAGTGCTTCTCAAACGTCAAGTGTGCATGGAAATTACTTCTATCTTGTGAACATGATGATTTGGATTCAGTAGTTCCTGGAGTGTGGCCTGAGATTGTGCGTATCTCATGAGCCCCTAGGTAATGACAGTGCACCAATCCTCCATACTCTGAGTTGCCACCATCTGGGCAGAGTTGGGTTGAACCTCTCAAACAGAAAGAGAGCAGTGAGTGCTCTTCTTATGGAAACCTGTCAGCCTCTAATTCCATCGGTTGCATTACGTCGGTAGACTGGGCCAGAGTCTTCCACCAAGGCTTGGGCTGGCGCGACAAAGCCCATCGAGTCTGTTGGAAAAAGGGCTGTCCCTCTCTGTTGGGATGGGTTGTGAGACCGCCTGAATCCCGTCACTGTGGGTTTAGATCCAAGTGAGGCTGAACATCCGGCCAAGCGGGACTGGCCTACCTGTGAGGCACGGTGTCGAGGCTGAATTTTTGTAACAGGTCACACATGTGAACACCCACGCCTGCCACTTCCACCGGCATCTTATATGTTCTCTTACTGACTTAAACCATTTCATCAGCCATGATAAATATTGCCAAGAAGCTGGTAAATAGAAGCCCTTTGGCATTTAGAAGGTCTGCCTTCGGTCAAGAGCCATTTAAGGATTAAATGACTGGAACTGTATTTCATGAAGAAATTATCCCTGTGACTCTTTATTCCTTTTATTTTCTCCAGATTAACTTCCACAAAATATTTATGCTGTATATAGGATTTTTATCATCTCTTCATTATTATCCCTTGTAGGGACGTGTTTGAGGTTGGGAGAGGGAGGAGCAAGCAGTGAAAGTTGGGGAGGGAAACATTTGTGAGTCTTCTGTGTGTGGAAGAGAAGAAAACTGGATCATTTAAAAAGAGTCCCCAAAGTAATATAATATGCAATGGTTATAACTTGCTGCTTGTTTTCTCACAGATTATAAAAAAAAAAGTCTGCTTTGAGTTTCAGTACCCAGACCATGCCATTGCAGTAAAATGATGAAGGGGGCAAAGGGGCTTAATAAACTAAAAACTGGATAGGTATTCCCAGAGTAATCAAATGGCCTGTCAATCTAAATATATTAGATTTAACATCCCCAAACTCACGGTAACTACCCTTTTTAAATTCTACTTTTACAGGGGGTACACAGGGCCCTAGAAAAATGAAGATAGGGAGTAGGGCTAGAAACACTCAAACAATCCACTTCTTCCTAAAAATAGATAAATGGAAAAGAAATACCTTGGGTCCTATCCCCCCCTCCTCTGTTGAAATTGACAAAACAGAGTTCATAGTTGAATGCCCTTGACCTGTGGCAGGAAAGCTTTTTATTTCCTTTTACTTTCTTTCTTTTTAAATTTCTAAAGAGGAGGAAAATGTCAGGCAGTAGTGTGTTGTTATTGCCACAAAATATTATTAAAGCATAACCACCAAACCAGAAAGCATTGCCCTGTAAATTTAATGCAATGTCAGTTTTGATCTAGGTGTTTTGCTCTCCAAAGAGATGCTTAATCTTCTAAACAAAATTGAACTGAATGGATTCCAAAAAAAGTCTGTTGTGGTATCGTGCCAGTACAGATTACCAGCCAAATAACCAACTACACACATTCCCATAGGTGAACATGTGAATTTGAAACTGAGGCTTAACTATGAAAATATTGATCAGGTAGTGCAATGATCAGTGATAACACTTTACTTTCAAGAAGGCAATTAGAAAATTGGGTCTTACCAGTTAAATTTAATGTTTTAAATGTAAAAAATTCTGTCCTTATAAAATAAATCAGGGGGATCAAGACCAATTGAGATCATACACATGAAACAGAAACCACTATAGAAAATGTAAGACTGTTAGAAATAATCATTAGTAAGACTGAAAGATGTTTACCAAACATGGTGATTTCCTGGAAATCATGATATTTACAAAGTTTAATGAGGCCTATTTAGTTGATCTTTTTAGAAATGACTTTAATGACCAAATAAGTATACATAAGACATCTAAATAATTTGGAATATATCATGAGATATAATTGAGGAAAAAGACTAGATTTACATGAAAATATATGATATACCAACTAGTTAAGGCACTTCACTGCATAATGAATGTAGGAGATATGTGAATAATTTAGCCATACTGGGGAGAGAGTGGTCCTGACAGGTTTAAAGAATCCTATTGATTTTTATTTTATTGTGGCTTGAGAGTCATGAATTAAGATTCAGCATTTATTGGGAATATAATAGTCAACATTTCTTTTTATTTTTGTAATAACTCTAATAGTTTACTGTTGCTCCCATCTTGGACTTGAGGAGATAGAAATACAGAAGTGAAAGCAATTGGCCCAGATCATGTAATTATGGAGGGGAAGAATGAGGATCCATAGGCCCTCCCCCTACTTGGCCATGTTAAGTCCTAACAATTAATGCTTTTTTCTTTTGATTTTGTTTCCCAGATCCAAATCTTCTTCAGTCACCCATTATTTTAAGACTGTGTCCCCATCCTATGTAAAGTCCAATATTTTCTACCCCAGGAGGCTTATAATTTCTTCTGGCCATCATCTACTTCATTTTCTCTTTATGCCAAATTCTTGATCCTACTCCATGTTTTCTTTCCTAGAACAAAACACTCTCCAGCCTATATCCATTAAAATGTGGTTCATAGGCCACCCTCCCACATTATCGTGCCTAACCGATTTTTATTGGTATGGAGGTGGTTAATAGGATGGGGTTCAGCTCAACACAGAGTTGGAAACAATTTAATATTGAATGTAGTTACTGTGGTTCCGAACATTTGTTGGCCATTTCCTAAAATGGATTTCTTATTGGTTGTACCCTTCCCTAGGTTCCAACTGATCACATACTCATATATTCACTGGGCCCCTCCCTCCCCTTTTAGACTGTTTTTCCCAATACTTTTTTCAGGGTCATTTAACCTCTCAAAAAACAAAACAAAATAATTGACGAACAGCTCCCCATTTCCTCTTATTTCATTATACAAAAAAAAGAAAGAAAGAAAAAGAAAAAAAATCCACCTTTCTTTTTCTCCATACTCCCTCAAACTATCCCAGGTGTCTCACTTTTGTAACCACCAGGGAATTTTCTTAAAGAACCACGTTCCCCCGAGATGCCACTTCCCTAGAAGGCAAATAAGTTGCTACCATTTATTTTGTTTTTACTAGCAAATTTTCTTTCTCGTTACACTAGTATTTTTTAACACATATGTATTTCCACATAGTGGTTATGAAAGATAGCAGAATGACAAACATAAAAATCTAAGATTCTTGATTTTTTAGAATTAAAAAACAACAACAACAATACCCAAACACCCATGCATTCAGACTGCATGCTGGCTGTGAGGTGTTCTTAACATGCAAACTTCCTCAATATGTGTGTATTTTAATTCCATCATGTGGAATTATACAGCCTTCAAGGTGAAGCATTAAGATGTTTATTGAAGAGTTTTCTATCACTTTAACACAGAAAGAACAGTTCCAGGTAATGGTTCTTCTTTCTCTCCCTCCACGTTTAGACATTAGAGCCCGAATTTGTATGCACCAAGACTAAACATCTTGCCAGGGGATACACATCCCCGTATGCCCTGCTATGGGGCATGCATGCTTGAAATGTTTGAGATGACAAATAGCCCAGCAGGTCTGGCCCCTCCCCTCCTGCCCCCGAGCTGCTGGCAATCTATTTCAAACTGTGTGTGCATTGTAGGGTGAAGCATGTACCCATGAATGCCAGCCTCACCCCAAGCAGTGTCCTGTTGAATATGGGATTAAATGCAAGTCTCTGGGGGCTAGCTAGAGAATAAGGTACCCATCATCACCAGAGGCATGATCAGCATAACAGAAGAGTCCTCTCCGTTCCACAATTCTTTGAAATGTTTATAGTGTCACATGCAATTCTGTCAAATGTTTCTGAAGTGGCAAAAAAATTAAAATATGCACCGACCACCTTTCACCCCACAGGGGCATCATTTGGATGCCAAGAACAAAATCTAGATGTTGAACTATCTTGGGTTGAAGCTAACCTTGCCATTTTGTTTAAAGCCCATTAGTACTTTCTACAAAAGTCCCTGCTCTGAATAGTAGACAACAAGAGTGCTATATGCTTATGTTTATTATGGTGGCGTCTGGATGAGTGGATACTGTTGGAAGCCAGAGATAGCAACCTGACCCCATCATGCTGACTCAGTGAAAATAATGACAAAACTCACAACCTGCATTTTTTTTTCCACTGTAAGGCTTAGCTATTCCAAGTGTGTGATATGGATTTTGTAACATTATTCTTCACCCTTTGAAATGACTCTTTTCTGTATATATCTATTATCACTTTTCCAGGATTTCCTACCAGCTTCTCAAGAACTGAGAACAACCTGTCTATTAATGTTCAGTCTTGATTTTTTTTCAAAATATTTGGCAACATCACAACAGTTAAAAAATTAGATATAGATATAGATATAGATATAGATATAGATACAGATACAGATACAGATATAGATATAGATATAGATATAGCTATAGATGTGTGTGTAGATATATACGTATCTAGATATAGATATGCCTATAGATATACCTTTGATATATATTATTTATATTTGATATATGTATCTCAAATATCTATATCTAGATACCTAGATATATACACATACATACCTTTTGATATATATTATTTATGTTTGCATTTGAGATATATATCTGTAGATATCTATAGATATCTATAGATATAGATATAGATATAGATATAGATATAGATATAGATATAGATATAGATATATCTCCTGATATATATATCAAGCAAAGGGGGTATCCCTTAGATATTCCGGGTTCTGGGAGAAATCTCTTAGGTGTCCCTGGGTATATAAGTGGGTCATACACACGTGGAATTGACATCTCCTCCTTCCAGAGTTACCCCAGAAAAGATGAAAAGCAATGCTGTGAAGGTCTCTAACTCTCCTGGCCTCCCCTCCACCACCCTCACTCAGATTTCAGTACAATAGGTTCAACTGGAGGACAAAAGAACTGAAATTTAAAACAAATATTATAAATATGCAAATCAGCTCATAACTTTTTTTTAAAAATTGTAGCAAATAGTGAATTGGGGAATTTAAAATCAAAGTGACAGATTGGGGCTATCTAAACAGCCGGTTCAGATAATTTTATGTAAAAAAAAAAAAAACTTGTATTTTGCACAACAAAGGAAAAAGAATAGAATTGACCCATTTCCAAAAGACTTCAGAGAACATTTTCATGTTATACAAATGAGAATGGATCATCTATATCCTATAATAGCATGAGAGGAGGAAAGGCTAACCCTGACCCATTTTATTTATTTTATGCCAGTATAGTATTTTATTAGGATTTTTTCAACTTTTTAATATACAAATAAATGTAAGAGTGATTCACTTATAAAGAAATTTGACTGAACTTTATTTATTTGTATCTTACCCCTTTAGGTAAGCATTGCTAGGTGTTTTAAGATAGGAAACTGGAAACTGCACAAGTAAAAAGGATAACTTAAATCAATCTGTGTCTCAATTTCATGTGGAAATTAAACCGCCATCACATAAAATCTGAGGGAGTATATGTGGTAAACAATGAGATATTTGAAAGTTCTGGGTTCAAATCCAGGATCGAACACTTCCTGGGTAATCTTGGATGAGGTCACCTCTCTGAGCCTCTGTTGTTTCCTCATTTATCAACTGCGGGTAAAATACCTCCTCCTTCCTTTCCTTGGACTACTGTGAGAATTCGGTGAAGCAACGTATGCGTGCCCATCATTTCTAGACATTCTTATAGCAACTACCTTTGGTGTGTGTGTCGTGACAGATCTGCTGCTATATTTGCTGGGCCTGAGGCAAGAGAACCAGTATGGGCCACCTTTTCTTTCTGCCTGCATCACATCCCTTCCTGCATTGTGAGGAGCTTCATGCACACGCACTGGGACCAGACTGTATACACATCCAAGCCCCAGGCGTTCTTAGAATACACTGTAAGGCCTCACTCCAGTGGTGCAGTCTGGTCCGGTATACCCCCCTCTAGAGATCTAGGAAGAAGGCCCATACAGAGCCGGCATGGCCTCAGGGGTGATTGGCCAGAGAATTCTGGTATCCCAAGCACTCAGTGCATGGTCCAGGTAAGACATCGACTCCAAGAGCAAACACCTTGGCCCTCCTCACCCAGGTGGAGGTGATGTGTCTGAAAGAGGGCGAGAGTGGACCTTCTAAATGCAGCCCCTGGCTGGGGAATAGTCTCACCTTCACAATTCCTGGGGGCACCTTGAAGGCAATGCTCTTTCCATCAGGTTTAATTTCTAGTTTATTTAGCATAGCATACTTAGCTAAATAATTATTCAGCATTCCCAGTTTATTTAGCATAGAATAATATTATTTTGAGGTTGGCCTGTGTGGAAGATAGGATGCTTTCAGCTGCAAGTAACTAAAACCTGTAACTTTAAAAAGCAGGGTCAGTGTTAAATAACTCATAACAAGAAATCCTGAGGTGAGGAGGGTCCATGGTGCAGTAGCTAAGAGCCTCAGTGACATCATCCTGGGGTGTGTTCCCTTATGTCATCCTTGCAGTATGTTGTTTTTTTCTTCACGTTCCAGGCATCTTACCCAGATGGGACATCCACTGAAAGAAAAGGAAACATTTTCTCCCATCTGTCTCTTTTTATCGGCAAGGAAAACCTTTTGATGAAATTCTTCAACAGAATTCATGTCATTGGCCAGAACTGTCAAACAACTACCCAAAGCAAGGGGAACGGGGCCACAATGATGCGTGTACATCAGTCATGTTTCATTGGTGTCTTGCGAGGGGAGGGGAGGGTACCAGCATGGAATGAGAGGGCAAATGACCGCAGGGTAGGCGCTCAGCTGTGTCTGCCACAGCCAATAAAGCTAGAAAGTTACTCCCCCGCCTCCGGAATGCCACACTCAGAGGCTTCCAGTGGCTGAAGAGAGTTGGGAGAGCCTTCTCAGTGTCCCCACTCCCCTTCTGTGCTCACCTCCACCCACTCCCTGGGGTGCTCTGCTCCCTGTCTTCCTGGATGAGCCGTATCAGAAGGAGCTCCCCGCGGCACTGTGTCAGGGCCTGGTTTGCTTTTTCTGAGATCAGCGTCTCAGAATAAAAGATTTTGCCAGAAAATAGCTTATTGAGTTAGGTGTTCCGATCTTGATTTCTCTTCCCTCCTGAGGGTCTCCCACTCTCTGTTATTAGATAAAGGCCCACGTCCATTCCCCACGGAAGGCCTCACCCACTGAGCCAGGCTACCGGCTCCTCTGTGGCACTGCCCTTGACTGTGAATTTCTTGTTGACTCTTTACAGTCACACTACAGATGTAAAATGCCTACTTTTCCTCCTGTCAGGTAATAGGCCCTCAACATTTGCTCTCTTTCTTCTTTCTCCTCTAAGTATCTGAATGTCAGTGGGCCTCTTCTCCTGCACATAAAATGTACTAGATAATCAACAACTTTTCTAGTAAACTCAGGTAGTCAACCCGGTTTACAGAGGATAGTTTTACAAGATTACAAAGAACACTGCAATGCCTGAGAGCAGTAAATCAATACCCACTGATCTAAGCACACTTTCCTTATTTTCTTCCTTCAGTCCATGAAATAAGAGCTTCCCCGCATGTCTAAGGCCCAAACCTTTGATGTGGGTCAATGTGAAGGAAAAAATGAGTATGATGAGGTTTTTTTTAAAGATTAAAATAAAAGGAAAAACTTGGGGCCAGTGGAAATGAAACCCATGCTGACGTCTCAAAGAATAAAATCCAGCTCACCTCTGGCCTCCACCAGCTTTCTCCACGAGCTAATGAGGTGATTATTAAGAGCATGGGAGAGAGAGCAATGAAATGTGGTCATTTCCTCCAGATGAAAAGCTGGGCATGATCGGGTGTCTGTTAGCCAAATAAATTGCTGTTTAAAGTGAAAAAACTCTTGACTTCGCAAGCATAGATTCTGATTGGACTCCTATCATTACCTTCCATAATGAAATGTTTCCCCTTCTTGCCTTCATACAGAAAATTAACCCTAAATAATATTAATGCTTTTAATTCGATATAGATTCTACTAATTCATCCTTTAAAAGTAAATCCACCTGTATTTAATTATTTAGCAGAAATTGCTGCTGAATCTTTTCAGTGTTTCAGTTCAGAGGGTTTCTATATAATCCTAACCGTAAGTGATGAAGTTTTTGATGCCTGGATGGAGATTTACATGTTGTTGTTTCACATGGGTACCCCTGTTGATGGTTCACAGGTTCTAAGATGCGAGTTAACTGGCAAGTCTCTACTCTCCTTTTGACTGGTAACCTGGACATAGGGTGATATTGTAATACTCTTAGAAATCCAAGATATGTATTAATCTACATAGATTGTACTTTAACCACACTCCTGATTAGAACAGATTTTATTCTGTTTTTTGAAATGGAATAAGTTGACATGCTAAAATGCTGGGTAACAGAACACATTTATAGTATAGTTGAGGAAACCAGCTTAGGAAAGAAAGAATCTAGCACAGCTGTGAATTCCTGGAGAAAAAAAAAAACCCAGCAATGTATACTGGTATATATTGATAGGTATATCAGTAAATGTTCTCAGAAAACAGAAAAAGGAGTTGTTTTTACTATCTATTGCTACGTATGGATGTATGCCAAAACTTAATGATATAAAACAGACATTTATTGTGCTTGCAGCTTTGTGGGTTAGGAATTTGGAAAGGGTTCAGCCAGGCAGTTGGTCCCCAATCCACATGGCATCTGCTAAGGTGGCTGAGCTGAAGGAGCCACTTCCAGACGGTTTCCTCATTCACATCTGGCACCTGGGTTGCGATGGCAGGAAGAGCTAGCTGCTGGTCTTGTACAGTACAGGCAGCTCTCCTTCCATGTGGCCTCCGTGTGTGGCTAACTTGAGCTTCCTCACAGCATGGTGGTCTCAAGGTAGTCTGACTTATTACATTATGGCCGGCTTCTCCCAGAGCAAGTAATCAAAGACCCAGGAAATGGAAGCCTCTTGATTCTAAACGTCCAAGCCTAAAAACTGGTGTTTCCAGCATATGAAGTTTGTCATACAAGTTACTAAGGCCTGGACAGATTCAACAGGAAGGGAATTCAACTCCACCTCTTAACATACGGTCATGTTTATTCTAGCACAGGATTGAATAAACGTCTTATGAAAAGATTCTTTATTTTACAAAATGATTCATTCCTCTTTCTTTTGCATGACGAACATTCAGCAGACATTTAGAATATTATGTCATGTAAAAATACTTATTCACACCTAACTTACTAGAAACATATTACCGTACAATGCAAAGTATAAACATACACATCCCTGCTTTAGTCAGGAGCTGAAGCATACGTTAGTAAAACTAGCATTCCCATTTTGCAGAGAGATTTAAGACCTGGCAATCACTGGGTATTTTTTCTTCCCCCAATCTGACTTCAACATCTAAAGGTCTTCCAAAAAAACTTCTCTGCCAAAAATGACTGCCTCAGAATGAGGTTCTGAATATCAAAAGGTTTGCTCTAAGACTGAATTCACCCGGGCCAACGTGGGGAATCCGAAAGGAACGGCTGCTTGTCACATTAATTATGCACTTGTCCAGTGGATCTAAGTGGGAAGAAATTCTGTGCTTGACACTGTCCAAGACAACATAAAACTGCTGTTTCTCACACTGGTTTTGCCGTCTCTTTGCAGAGCAGTCAACCCAGGAAGATCTTGGAGCATTCAGTTCTCCTTAGGTTTTCTACTCGCTGTGGCGGATGGCAGACCCCAGGGCTGGGGAGTGCAGATGGAGTGTCAGCCCTGCCAAGGCAGATGGTCAACCTTGGAGGCTTAGCTCTATCTGGAGCGATATCTGAAGGGCCAGCCTCTGTAGCTCAGTACACACTGTCTGGAGCTCACAGCATGCAGTGTGCTCATAATGGCCCTCTCTGCCTGGGCATCCCAGCAGCATTTGAACTGACCAAATAGAGACGGACAGGAGAGCAAGTGGAGTTTATCTAAACCTGCAGGAGGGTGTGAGGACCCACAACCATACAGAGGCTCGTCACCGTCGTCTGCTAAGACTGGTGCCATTGCAGCATCAGCATTAATCCAGGCGTAAATGACAAAATAAGCCCCACAGCCTTTTCGTGCTATTGACCAAACAGAAACTAGGCAGTTTCTGCAGGCTTATGCAGACCACTTTAGACCAGTTGGTCTTTGAACCGGCCCGGTTAGGCTTCTCTGTTCCTGCTCTGGGCGCAGGGCTTACAATCCTCTCAAAGCCCTGTTTGTATGATTTCTTTTGGAGTTGTAGTTACCTACCTATCTAACTCAAAGGAACACTGGATCTTGGAAAAGTCAGGTTACTTATTCAAGGTCCTACCGTTGGTTGCGAGGAGAAAGTTGTGGCAATGGGGACTTAGGATTTCTAGAAAAGCTCTCCCTTTCTATTTGGAGAGCTCCATGGCTGCTGCTCACTACAAAATGAGGGTAGGGATTCAAACCACAAACCCCGGATTCTAAGATCATATGAGCCTAGCTCATAACTGCAAAGAGGTTTGCATGTCAACCGTGTGTCATCGAACCCAGCTGCGTTCGGAAAGAGGGCATGAAGGCCAAAGGAAAGGGATTTTCTAAAATGGAAAGCCGCTTCTTTCTTAGAAATTCTAAGGGAAGGCAAGAGAGAGGTGACGGTAAAGATATCAAGAATCTCTCAAAGCCCGACCTTTATAATATTTGTGTCAATGTAGCCATTGGCCTTGAGAATATTAAGCATTATCCTATGTTACCAGGGACCAGCTGACATGAAATGTTCATAAAGAGAAGCACCTAGCAATACTGTGTGTGGCGGTGTCCTGAGCACTGAGGTGACGGCATTATACACTCGATTGCATAAGATCTACTCAAAATATTTAGGATTATTATTAAACGTATCATTTTGTGTAACCCTCACAATGACCCCGTGAAGTGGGAACTACTCTTACCCTCATTTGCAGACGAATGCAGTGTGATTTCCAGAGATTAAATGATGCGCCCAACATCCCACACTGATTAAGTGGCTGGAGCTGCAGACCTGAGCTCTTCGCCATCTACAGGACTCCCCTAATCACCGAGCCAGTGAGCTCGGAAAAGGTAACAGTTTCTGTGCTCATGTTCCAACTGTTCCCTGGCTGGAGCCTTGTGACTATCACACAAAAATTTCCGAGCCTACTTTCTACACTGGCAAATGGACGTCATGATCTATTCCATGGAGCTATTGCAAAGGTTTACAGTGCCCAACTCATCAAAAGTACTAAATAAATGCTAAAGTACTAAAAAAATACACACAAAGTCCGAAGGCCTTTTTGGCATGCTGCTATTGAAATATTGTGATTAGGTGCTTAGCAGTTAAAGTAAGCTATTGAGTCCTTCAAACAAATCATTTGACAAATGGGCAATAGCTAATAAAAAGAATCTGAAATGTTTTTAACAAAATAATTAATGCAAGCAACCCTCAAAACCTAGGGACTGATTATTATGTAGCTTATGGATATCCTAATTTTTGTTTCTCCCTACCCTTTGACCCAACTATTTTTTTTGTCTTCTCATTATTTATTTGCCACTTAGCAGGTAATGATTTGGCAAAATTATTTAACCAAATTTGTACGCAGTTTCCTTACCTGAAATGGGTATATTTGCAAAGCCTTTATACTACGTTGAAAATAAATCGAGTTAATCCATATACGGATAAGTTAACAATGACAAGCATGTAAACATTGCTTAATAAACATTAGCTGCTATTATTAGCGTGATTGTAGTAATGGTACTAGGTTAGTATCCCTTGGAAATGATAATGGAAGTAAAACTCAAATTGTTTCTGCTTTCAGTCAGAATATCAGAGATGGAGAGAGAGATGTCTTGTATACACACACATACACATATATGAGAGAGAAAGGAGGAGGGGGAGGAGGATGAAGAACAAAAAGAAGCCTATAATGAGAAGTTACTCTACGTTTCATCCCAGAGTCACAGAGCTCATAGGTACCCATGGTCAAGGTGAGAAGTCAGTGCATTTAACTCCAAAGACCATGTTTCTTTCACTGGATCATGTTGTTCTCCATTAGAAGAAATATAAGAGAATTTTGCATTTGGGTGGACTTTATATATTCATATTCTCTCTCATTACAATCAGTAAGCAGGAATCTTTGGCATATTAATACCCAAATCAGCAATAGTTTTTTTAAGATATTGATCAAGGCATTTTTTTCTTATTACCCAAAAGCACATTCCGAAGAACACTTTTCTCCTAAGTCTCGCGTTAAAATAGCTAAACATGACAGTGGGGCAGTGGTGGTGGCCTGGCTTTTGGGTTGGTTCCGCAAACCAACTAGCACTGTAACCTCATTACCCTGTCTATAATTGGGGCGTTTGAAGTGAGTAAATCTTAAAGCCCCTTCCTCTCTTACACCCCATAA
Source organism: Panthera leo (assembly GCF_018350215.1). Lineage (NCBI taxonomy): Eukaryota > Metazoa > Chordata > Mammalia > Carnivora > Felidae > Panthera > Panthera leo. The sequence continues at coordinate 49,514,852 of NC_056690.1, read as the reverse complement.
ACAAAATTAAAACCTTACCGCCTTCTAAAAGACAGTCTCTTTAACAAATGGTGCTGGGAGAACTGGACAGCAACATGCAGAAGGTTGAAACTAGACCACTTTCTCACACCATTCACAAAAATAAACTCAAAATGGATAAAGGACCTGAATGTGAGACAGGAAACCATCAAAACCTTAGAGGAGAAAGCAGGAAAAGACCTCTCTGACCTCAGCCGTAGCAATCTCTTACTCAGCACATCCCCAAAGGCAAGGGAATTAAAAGCAAAAGTGAATTACTGGGACCTTATGAAGATAAAAAGCTTCTGCACAGCAAAGGAAACAACCAACAAAACTAAAAGGCAACCAACGGAATGGGAAAAGATATTTGCAAATGACACATCGGACAAAGGGCTAGTATCCAAAATCTATAAAGAGCTCATCAAACTCCACACCCGAAAAACAAATAACCCAGTGAAGAAATGGGCAGAAAACATGAATAGACACTTCCCTAAAGAAGACATCCGGATGGCCAACAGGCACATGAAAAGATGTTCAACGTCGCTCCTTATCAGGGAAATACAAATCAAAACCACACTCAGATACCACCTCACGCCAGTCAGAGTGGCCAAAATGAAGAAATCAGGAGACTATAGATGCTGGAGAGGATGTGGAGAAACAGGAACCCTCTTGCACTGTTGGTGGGAATGCAAATTGGTGCAGCCGCTCTGGAAAGCAGTGTGGAGGTTCCTCAGAAAATTAAAAATAGACCTACCCTATGACCCAGCAATAGCACTGCTAGGAATTTATCCAAGGGATACAGGAGTACTGATGCATAGGGGCACCTGTACCCCAATGTTTATAGCGGCACTCTCAACAATAGCCAAATTATGGAAAGAGCCTAAATGTCCATCAACTGATGAATGGATAAAGAAATTGTGGTTTATATACACAATGGAATACTACGTGGCAATGAGAAAAAATGAAATATGGCCTTTTGTAGCAACGTGGATGGAACTGGAGAGTGTGATGCTAAGTGAAATAAGCCATACAGAGAAAGACAGATACCATATGGTTTCACTCTTATGTGGATCCTGAGAAACATAACAGAAACCCATGGGGGAGGGGAAGGAAAAAAAAAAAAAAAAAAAAAAAGAGGTTAGAGTGGGAGAGAGCCAAAGCATTAGAGACTGTTAAAAACTGAGAACAAACTGAGGGTTGATGGGGGGTGGGAGGGAGGGCAGGGTAGGAGGGAGGGCAAGGTGGGTGATGGGTATTGAGGAGGGCACCTTTTGGGATGAGCACTGGGTGTTGTATGGAAACCAATTTGACAGTAAATTTCATATATTAAAAAATAAAAAATAAAAAAAATAAAAAAAAAAATACACAAGTCAGACCTAAAAAAAAAAAAAAAAAAAAAAAAACCTTACCGCCTTCTACTTTTCCTGTTAACTCAAAAGTATAGAAGTACTACAGAGTCTCATTATCCAAAAATATGGCCCGTGGTTTTCCATTAAAATCCACGTGAAACAAAAATGATATTAAAAAATTCATGGGAGTTAGCATTATATTATCTGGTAGGTGTATTTCTTTGCTTCGCCCTCACCCCACTTTTTTTTTTTAATAAGTAGCATGTGCACAGTAATTTTCCTTGTCATGATTCTATGCCTTCTTCATAGTGCATTTTGCCAAAGCAACATCGGACATAAATGAACATTCTCAGGTATCCTAGCAACAGGATGTGATTAATCTTACCTCTCAGCGCAGGGCAGATAAAATGCCTGCGAGGGAACGTGAACTCAGAATTGGCTACTGAGAAATTGGTAGTGCAGTGAGGGAAGCTTGATAAGATTCCATGACAGACTTTATTATACAAAGATGGAAGCAGGTAGAAGAAAGAGTATATTTCAGAGACAAGACTATATCTGAGTATAAAACTACATACATATGTATCACATATACATGAATGTAGTGCATGTATATGTACATGTGTATGTATGTGCATGTACATACATATACATACATATATGTGCCACACACACATACATATACATATACACATATACATGTATGTGTGTGTGTGTATACACACACACACACACACAATTTCCTTTCCATTAGAAGTGACCTAAAATACGATTTGTCATACAAACACCCCTCCTCATTATTGGTGAGACATCACTGGATTGTCATTTATGTGCCCATGGTTTTAAAAGATCAGAAACCATCACTGTGACTAGGGTACTGCTTCTGTACTGAGGTACAGAAATGTGCTGTAAATTGATACATATTTAATGTTCCTCCATGGAACAAAATCAACAACTTCAAGTCTAAGAGAGCTTTTAAAAATATCAATGCTCCATTTATATAAATAAGTAGTCGTGACAGGTGGAATGTTAATGTTCAATTAAACACATTTTCTCAGAAGAAAAGTTTTCCCCAACAAATTCCATTTTTAGGAGATTACTGTCCATTTTTATTCTCACAGGAGGAGTGCCGCATCCAGGTTTAAAGAGAAGTAGGGTGCAAACCATACTTTAATGTTTTGTTTTTCAACTAGAATCTGTGATAAAATAAAGCACAGCTAAGGAAAAATGCATGTTCATTATTCTGAAAGCCTGTCTGTTATTTTGTTACCCACGTTTCTAATATAATAGTTTTCTAGGGTGTCAGTTGTAGTGTATATATCTGGTAAAAGCCCTGTTCTGGGTTGTACTTGCACTCGGTGTTGGCAGTACTAAAATTTGCTTCATGTTCTCTAGCATTTTAAGGAGGGCTGGGGCATTTCATAACTCTCTGTGTGTGCTGACTCAATCCCAAGCATTTGTGTCCCCAGCTCTGCTAGGCAGGAGGAGACAGAGAGGGGTAAAGTACACACCCCTTGCCCTAACAGAAGCCAGTTGGGGGACACACAACTAATTATGAGCCAAACGTTGGAGTTAGTACTGTGGCAGAGGTATAAATAAAGGATGAACGAGCATAGCAGAGGGCGATTAATTCTGCAGGGAGTGGAGAGTTGGGGTGGTGCAAAGCAGAAGACTTCTCAGAAGGACTGCCATCTGACTCAGCTCTAAAGGATGAACAGAGTTCTGATAGGCAGGACTGACATGTCAGGACATTCCAGGAAGCAGGGACAGCTGGTACAGGGAGTTGGGATGGGAGGTGGGATTCTTGGCATAACTGACCAGTGTTCTGTATGGTGCTTGAGGGGTGGTAGAGAAGGTAGGTTGTGGCCAAATCTTCCGGGGTCATCAATTTCACATTAGGGCATGTGGATTTTAATCTTTAGTAGTGATCCAACTCAAGGACGGAAAAGCCATCCATAAAATCAATGAAATCAGTTACGGGTGTGTAGAAAATAACCCCAGGAAGAAAGTTTGTGTCACGTTTGTGAACGAGGGCAGTGGCAGTGAGAAAGGAGAGTGTAGATCCAAGGGCCTGTATAGGGAGAATGGAGTGAGGTGAGGATCGTGTTAGGTGTGGACATTGAGTGAAAGGGAGAAGCTGGTGACTCTGAGGCTTCATGTTTGGGGGCCTGAGCAGACTGGAGGACAGCTCCAAACACGAGCAGTTCTGCAGGGAAACACAATGATTCAAGTTCAGGATATGTGTTATAGTGCCGTATTAAACACAGATAGAGATTTCCAGTAGGCCTAAAATCTAGGTAGATTTGGAGTAGAGATATGGGTGTCAGAATCATCTCTTTCTTTCTTTTTTTTAATGTTTATTTATTTATTTATTTACTTACTTATTTAGAGAGAAAGAGCACATGAGCAAGAAAGGGGAAGAGAAAGAGAGAGCGGGAAAGAGAGAGAGGGAATCCCAAGCAGGCTCCAAGCTGTCAACACAGAGCCCAATGCAGAGCCTGAACCCACAAACCATGAGATCATGACCTGAGCCAAAACCAAGAATCAGATACTTAACCAATTCAGCCACCCAGGCACCCTCAGAACCATCTCTTTGTATAAGGGCACACTGAAAGAATGAGGGGCAAGATAACCCTCATTTGGGGCAAGATAAAGGGACTAAACAAGAAACCTAGAGGGTCATCTCCAGTTAAGCAATATTCTCTGTATCTCTTAATCAACATCATGGTGTCTTAACTAGTCTTTTATTTTTCTAGTTTGCTGTCTAGTGTATATGTAATTAAGAAGAGAAATCTAAATTGATTCCTGTAACAGAACTAATAGCATAATAAAACCAAGAAATAACATTTATATAGCACTCTTCGGTTTACAGAGCCCTTGCATACGACACAGGGGTAGAGGACTATTTAAGGTCTCAGGGAAAAACCATTACAGCAAGGCCTTCCAGCCTCCCTTCTGAAACATTGAACCCCAATATCTTGTGTGAGTTTCCATTTCTTGCTGGCTCTGCATATGGAATTATTTACTCCTCACCACATTCCAGAGAAACAGGTTCTGATCCTCATTCTACAGAAAGAAAGTCAGGGAGACTGACTTATTTGCCACCAGTTATATCACTGTTGGTGTGGGAAGTGATAAACTAGCCTAGACTTCCATAATAAAATTACTGTATAACAGTTTACCGAAAACATAGCAGCTGAAACCAACAATAAACATCTAGCGTGTCATACATTTTCTCTGGCATGGCTAACTGGATGGTTCTGGGGCAGGGCCTCCCATGCAACGGCAGTCAAGGAGTCAGCAAGAGCTGTGGCCATCTAAAGGTTTGAATGAGGCTGGTGGACAGACTGCTCATGAGCCTGGGAAGTTGGTGCTGATAGCTGGCAGGAAGCCTCAGTTCCTTGTCACATGAGCCTCTCCATAGGGTTACTTGAACGTCCCCGTAACCTATTAACTGGCTCCCCTCAGAGAGAGTGATCCGAGAGAGCAAGATGGAAACCACAACGGTTTTAAGGCCCAACCTTGGAAGTCACATTCCATCATTTCTGCAAAATCCTCTTGATTACACAAGTCAGTCTAAATCAGTGTGGGAGGGCACCACACAAGGACACGGTTACCAGGAGGACCAGAAAGACAATGGTCTTTGGGAGTATCTTGAGACTGAGTATCACACCATATTATTTATCCCTAATACTCTCATTGTCAACTTTCGGAATTTATGACTCATTCTTCTGCAAATTAAAGACTTTCCAAAGAGATGTTTGTCTCAAAACATTTTATAATTCAGGACTCAAATAACATTTTTTAAATTTGTAAAAATGTTTGAGGCCTCTAGTATAGAACAATTGGTAATCAAATAGTAAACAGTTGCTTGCCTGATAAAAAAAAAAAAAACTTAAATGAGGAGGTACCTCCATCACACTTGGTAATGAATGAAGCCTTTAAGTGGACTACTCATGTCATTTATCTGTTTGAATCATTGAAATAAATCGTATCAAACAAGACCTCTGGAAATCACCTAAATGAATAGAATGTGCCATTAATCAAAATGCCAGTTAGATGAATTCTGTGCTTTTGGCGGCTGCATGAGAAAAAGGTTATACATTCTCCACCTTATATTTTAGGATTTTAAAAGACAGGAAAGGCTGGTAGAAAAACTTAGATAAAGTTTACATGCCGTTTGCGTGTATTGCACACCCTCTCAGTAACTAGCTCCATCTGTGAAATCTTGAAAGGTGACAAGAAAGCGATGGCCAGAGGGTGCCCTCGCTTGCCCATCACAAAACCAAGGCTCTCACCTCCACGGTGGTGTTGTTGCCACACAGCAGTGCCCTGAGCAGAGTTCCTTATCTAAGCCTGTAACCATGACGAAGCATCCCCTAGCCCGGGTTTTCTTCTGCTCAGGCTGTTGCCCTAATCTCATTCATTTGTGGGCTGCCAGATTTCATGAGCAAAAAGCCATTTCCTCAGCCTCGTCTTCCTCACCACCCCCTACTCCTCAGGCTCTCAGAGTGTCTTGTGTTCCCCGCCCCTGCTCTGCTAAACCTGCTCTCTCACAATGAACCCAGAAGATTCCGATGCTGTGGGTGCCCTCCATACTTCCTAAATTTATCTGTGGCACACGGTTCTGTGCTCTGTTGATCTCCGTGGATCTCTGCTGCTTCTTCTCATGGCCCTACATCTCAAAATAGAAGTAGCAGTTTTGTTCTCTTGGTCACTATCCTCAGCCTCGCCCTCTGTGCCGCCTGCCTTTCTGTTCCCATTCCCCACCTCAGGTCCAGCTGTCTTCTCAAAATGGACCTTTTCTGCATCCGTAACTTAGATTTTCATCTCTCTCCCAGGCCCCATGTCTCTGTAAGACTTCAAACTCAGTAAGTCTAAAACTGAACCAGTCATCCCCATGCCCCCATCCCATTTTACCATTCCCCCACATTGCATCACCATGCCCAAAGTCACCTAGATAGCCATTCATCTCGACTTTTACTTCTCCCTTGCACTTCACATTTTGTAACTCCCTGGGCCTTCTAAGTCCTGCCCTCCTACCTCCCTCTTCCTGCTGCCATGCTCAGTCCATCATCTCTTGCCTAAGCTCTAAGATAGCCATCTATGCAAAACCATAGTTCCTAAAGCAAGCTTTAAACATGGCACTTGCTCAAATAGCCTTGTCTTGTATAACCCATACTATCTCTTTTAATGATCACCAGTACTTTCCCTATTTCAAATTTCCCAGATCACATGTATCTTTTGAGGTCCAAATCAAATATCACTTTCTCCTTAACTTCGAGGGCACCCCTTTATTTCCTAAACTAATCACTTCATCCTCTCATATCTTTAAACAGTTTGTACCTTTTGGGGCACATCTCATCTCACATTGCATTGTCTGTCCTTTATCTCCCCAAATAGGTTGTAAGAGGCCTTGATCTTATTTAACTCGGGTGTTTATCCCCACAGTTTGTGCTATGGGGATTTGATCCTTGTAAGTTTATTGTTGAGTAAATGACTCTTACTAACAAGATTTTTAAAACCCAACAGCATGTTTTATTTCATGCATCCTCATTTATTGTTGGTTTTCATAAATTGGATTGAGAGCATTTTTCATCCCCTTCAACTATGCCCATGCCCGTCATCTCTAGAAGCATCTTGGACACAGCTGAGGAGTGATTATGTTTGGAAATTGCCATAAACGGGGTTTCCTCTTAGTTACACCTAGTTCTCATGGACCCACTCTGTACTGACCTGCCACTTCTCATTTCAGGGAGAGTGGAGAAGAAAAGAGAACAAAAAGCAACCTCAGGTAAGATTTGGACTAATTAGCTGCAATTATTTCCTGTTTTTACTTTCAGCTTTTTTTAAAAAAAAAAAATCTATTTGCAATTGAATATTCTAAAACCCACACTAAAAAAGTAATGGTTTGTGGTCCTACAATTGATTGACATTAAATTAATTAAAATAAATTAATACATTTAGGTTTTTCACTTTCACATCAATCATGTCCTTCCCATTCTCTCACTGTATTCAAAAGAAAATGAGATAGAATGTGATTTTTTTCATCATTCCCTATTAAAAGGTGAATCTTTAACCACCAACTTTAAAAATTGGAATTGTAACAGTTGACAACCATTTTATTTGCCCAAATATCTGTGAATCTTAATTATTTGTCTTAAAACCATTTATGGAGTCAATTTTTTCAGGATAGTGTTGACTACTTAACCAAAAAGAATTCTTAAATTTTGGAGGGATTTTAAGAATTATTCCATTCCTAAATTCTAGTGTATCTAGAAGTGAGTGATGTTTTGACACAGTGCCATTGTGCATAGTAGGGGCCCCTATTTGCACACTGATAAATTTTTAAATTCCAGATTTGTATTACTTGGTTTTTGGCTTAAAGTCATGAAATATGATAAAATTTAATTTATGAAGTAAATCTTTGCAAAAGTGCAATCTTCCAGCTTCCGGTGCCCTAAAATTGCCGGTAATCCTAGGGAATTCTAATTTGGCCTATTTACCTGTGCCCACCACCCTTCCCAAGTGTCTACCAACCCATAATCATATGATATGTGAGGGCTGCCAATGTAAAGACACATATTTCCCAACCACCATTTTCTTTTAGTTGCATTTTTTTTGTCTGGTAACAAGAAAAAATGTATTTGTTTGTTTGTAATGTGTGTGTTCAAACAGTGTAGTCAATAGAAGATAAAAATCTGAATTAATCAAAAATGTATAAACAACCTCAGCCCCTGTCCCTTTTCTCCTTCTCAATCTTAGCATTCATCCTAGACAACTGAGCAATGGACTCCTTGTATGACTACCCTCTTAAATGTTATTGTTTGCATTCTCTTTGTGGATCTTTTAAAGCCTGATCATTAATACCAAAAAAAAAAAAAAAAAAAAAAATGTGAAGGCAAGAAAATGTCTTTTCTCCTCACAGATGTGATTACCTCCATAATTGCTCCTTGGGGGAAGATTATTTATACTGTTTCTAAAATGCTGTTGTTATGATTCTATAGATACTGGCTTAAAGAAACTTTATTGTTTGAGAGAAAGCTAAATTGGCCACAGTGGTAAACCAGATGTCTCTTTAAGTTCCCTTTGTATTCGTGGATTCTAATATTCTGTGTGACCAAAGGTGACACGAAGAGCTAGAGACAAAAGCAGGACAAGAACTCTGGTTCCTTGACTCCTTATTCTTTCCAGTGTCTCATCATCCTGACCTTTCCTTACAAATCAAAGCACCAGTCACTTCAATACCATGTTGAATTTCTAGCTTAATAAAATATTTTTCAACAATTGGAAAATCTTTTTAAGGCAACAAGGTCTTCGCAGGGAACACTAGTCACCAGGGTTATGAGGAAACTCCTTTTATTAACAGAATTAATCTGCCTCAACTGATGCACAGCTTGTCAGTGTGTCTGATTTTTAGGAGAAAGTGAAAGAAACTTATGAGAAAGTGAAGTCAAAGATACTAAATAGGGGTGCCTGGGTGGCTCAGTCAGTTAAGCATCTGACTCTTGATATAGGCTCAGGTCATGATCTCACAGTGGTGAGATCCAGCCCTGTGTCAGGCTTGCTTTGGGCATGGAGCCTGGTTAAGATTCCCTCTCTCCCTCTCCTTCTGCTTCTCTCTCTCTCTCTCTCTCTTTCTCTCTTTCTCTTTCTCTCTCTCCCTGTCTCTCTCTCTTTCAAAAACAAAGTCGTTAATGGACAGAGTTCAAATTATTGGGGAAATTTTCTAGACTTCTCATCATTTCAAAGAACACAAATCCAGTCCTCACAAAATCTATATTTGCAAAGATGGTCTGAGTTTTCAAAATTGAGACCTAACCTTCGCCAATGTAGTCATAAATATCACCATCTTCAGTTTGTGATACTAGTTTGACTATATGTGTCTTTAGATACCAAGAATGTCATGGGCATTCCTGCTGCTGACATCCTGCAAGGACTTCTTTGTGTCACTTGTTATTCATTCTGCTCAGATTCTGCATCCTGCCTGCTGAATTAGACAATGCTTCCACATCCTCTTGTTTGTAGCAGGTCCATCTCCTGGCTGTGGGAGATCAGCATTAGTTCCTGGACCCTTTCAGTCTACTCCATTGTGTTGTGCTAGTCGTGATGGAAACCAAAGAATATAGAAAAAGTGTTGTAGACAAAAATGTTACCCATTAAAACAAGGGACTTCCAGGACCCTTACTTTTTGATTGGTTAAGGTTGGTTAATTCTTTAAGGAATCATGGACTAAGATGAAAGTTACAGAGGTAAGTTTTTACTCAGGATAAAAAATAATTTCATAACAAGGAAACTTCACCAGGACTGGGAAGAATGAGATTACGTTAGTAAAACTGTACAGAGGTTGGGCCACCACCAGTAAGGAATGGTAATAAATAAGAACTTCATAAAGGATTTGGTTGGATCATTGCTAAGGTGCTTTTCAATCTTGCATCTATGATTCTACTCACCATTATTACTTTATTGAAATGACTATGTGTATCTGGATCAACACACACACACACACACACACACACACACACACACATAATGGTTCACATTTCATTATATAACCGAATGAATTATGTTCCAAAGCTTAAGCTTAATTAGTTTGAACTGAGTCGCTCAGGAAAACATATAGCCAGTGGGGCTAAGACTATAGAGTGATACTCTCCTGTAGTCAATTTAGCTTCTTTTGGGGAGAAAATTGTTTCACCCTTATTGCAACCCTGGCCGTACATTCAAATATGATGTTCTTCTTGAATTTAGCTATTTGGGTTGGTAAAGAATATTAAAAATATATGGTAATATAATGATAAGTAAGGAAAATATCAGGAGACAGGTTCCTGATATCATCAATTATCTATTTGCCCATGATTTTTTAATGACCCGATTTCTTTACCAGAAAAATAGAAAAAAATGATCAGCTGTATTCCACAGATTTTATATAAAAACTCAATTTAATTTGAAGAATTTTAACTTATGAAAGGAAAGACCCCTTTTTGGATCAAGGAATTCTTGATATTAAAAAACAACACAACAAAAAATACAAAGAAGAATCCTCACAGAGAAAGGTGCTTCATAAGCATGGTGTAGAAGAAATATATTAATTAGAAGGCTTACTAAAGTAGACTATAGAGAAACCATCTGTTAAATATATATTGATCCAGATTTTTCCAAGTAAGAGAACACTTTCAACTCTAGTTAACTGTTAAGTAAAGAATAGTCCTGGTGGGCCAGAGAATGGATTTGTAGGTAGAGATGATGAGTATTTTTAAATGAAGTTGCATACTTTTTATTTATGACATTAGATCATCCCTAAAGTTGGAGAGGTTTGTTCATTTTCATTATTTGCAAAAAGTTACCAGTAAGGAAGAACAAGCTTATTTTTTTCTCAACTCAAAAGGTGAAATCTATTAACGAAAATTCAGCAAATGGTAGAACATCTGCTTTGCAAGCTCAGTCCCTTGTTGCTTACTTTGTGACTGTGCTTTTCCCTTCTTTGAAATGTCCTAAAACATCAATAGCACCTCAATTTTTAAGACTTTCAACACACATTTAACATGCACTCATTCAAGATTTTAAAAAAATAGTTAAATAAATATGACAGGGATGTCCCCTTTCACCACTATTGTTCAACATAATGTTGGATGTCCTAGCCTTGTCTAGGGAAATACAAAACAAAAAGAAATGAAAGGCATCCAAATCAGCAAGGAAGAAGTCAAATTTTCACTCTTTATAGACAACATGATACTCTATGTGGAAAACCCAAAAGATTCCACCAAAAAACTGCTGTAACAGATAAATGAATTCAGCAAATTCTCAGGATATAAGATCAACATACAGAAATCAGTTACATTTTTATATAACAATAGTGAAGCAGCAGAAAGAGAAATCAAGGAATTGATCCATTTACAATTGCACAGAAACCATAAAATATCTAGGAATAAACTTAACTAGGAGGCAAAAGATCTATACTCTGAAAACTATAGAAAACTTATGAAAGAAATTGAAGAAGACACAAAGAAATGGAAAAACATTCCATGCTCATGGATTGGAAGAAAAAATATTGTTAAAATGTTGATACCGCCCAAAGCCATCTATACATTCAGTGTAATCCCTATCAAAATAACACCAGCATTCTTCACAGAGCTAAAGAAAACAATTCTAAAATTTGTATGGAACTGCAAAAGACCCTGAATAGCCAAAGCAATCCTGAAAAAGAAAACCAAAGCTGGAGACCTCACAATTCTGGACTTCAAGCTATATTACAAAGTTGTAATCATCAAGACAGCATGGTACTTGTACAAAAACAGACACATAGATCAATGGAACAGAATAGAGAACCCAGAAATGGACCCACAAACATATGGCCAACTAATCTCCGACCAAACAAGAAGGAGTATCCATTGGACAAAAGACAGTCTCTTCAGCAAGTGGTGCTGGGAAAACTGGACAGCGATAGGCAGAAAAATGAACCACTTTCTTACACCATACACAAAAATAAACTCAAAATGGATGAAAGACCAAAATATAAGACAGGAAACCATCAAAATCCTAGAGGAGAAAACAAGCAACAACCTCTTTGTTCTCGGCTGCAGCAACTTCTTACTTGATATGTCTTCAGAGGCAAGGGAAACAAAAGCAAAAATGGACTATTGGGACTTCATCAAGACAAAAACCTTCTGCACAGCAAAAGGAACAATCAACAAAACTAAAAAGCAACTGACAGATGGGGGAAGATATTTGCAAATGACATATCAGATAAATGGTTAGTATCCAACATGTATAAAGAACTTATCAAACTCAACACCCAAAAAACAAATAATCCAGTGAAGAAATGGGCAAAAGACATGAAGAAACAGTTTTCCAAAGAAGACATCCAGATGGCTAAAAGACAAATGAAAAGATGCTCAGTATCACTCATCATCAGGGAAATACAAATCAAAATTACAATGAGATGCCACCTCACACTGGTCAAAATGGCTAAAATTAACAACTCAGGAAACAACAGATATTGATGAGGATGTGGAGAAAGGGGAACACATTTGCCTTGCTGGTGGGAATGCAAACTGGTGCAGCCACTTAATTTCTTTCCTCAAAAAATTAAAAATAGAGGGGTGCCTGGGTGACTCAATCAGTTAAGCATCCGACTTTGACTCAGGTCATGATCTCATGGTTTGTGGATTCATGCCCCACATTGGGCTTTGTGCAGACAGCTCAGAACCTGGAGCCTACTTTGGATTCTGTGTCTCCCTCTCTGCCCGCCCCCACTCACATTCTCTCTCTCTCTCTCTCTCTCTCTCTCAAATAAATAAACATTTAAAAAACTAAAAATAGAGCTACCCTATGACTCAGCAATTGCACTACCAGGTATTTGTCCAAAAGATACAAAAATGTTGATTCAAAGGGTCACATGCACCCCAATATTTATAGCAGAATTATCAACAATAGCCATATTATGGAAAGAGCCCAAATGTCCATCAGCTGACAAACAGATAATGAAGATGTGGTATATATATATACAATGGAATATTACTTGGCAATCAAAAAGAATGAAATCTTGCCATTTGCAACACCATGGATGGAACTAGAATGTATTAGGCTAAGTGAAATAAATCACTCAGAGAAAGGTAAATATCATATGATTTCACTCATCTGTGGAATTTAAGAAACAAAACAGGTGAACATAGGATAAGGGAAAGAAAAATAAGATGAAAACAGAGAGGGAGGCAAACGAAAAGAGACTCTTAAATACAGAGAACAAACAGGGTTGCTGGAGGGGAGGTAGGTGGGGGGATGGGCTAAATGGGTGATGGGCATTAAGGAGGGCACTTGTTGGGATAAGCACTGGGTGTTAGATGAAAGTGATGAATCACTAAATTCTACTCCTAAAATCATTATTACACTATATGTTAACTAGCTTAGATTTAAATAAAATTTTAAAAAGTAGTTAAATAGGTAACTTAATAAATTTTTCCATCTGTATGATAATAACATGTTCACTTTATTATATGTTACTCACTTATTAAATGCAGATTTTCAAGTGGATTCACATTTAGCATTTTTTTCTCTATACTATTACTATTTTTGCAGTGGTTTTGCCTTAGTTCCTATACCCTGTCAAAAAACCCTCAAAAATAAGCATGAGAAGACCTAATTTGTTATTGTTTTAATTATTGGTGACCAATATTAAACATTTGAAGTTAATAGGCAAATCCTCTTAGGACAAATACATTTAAATAAATTATTATTATTTAAAAGCCCGTAATTTAAGAATAATGAGAATCATTATTTCAGTTAGGATCAAGCCTGAAAATGTGTATCTTCCTAACTTGTTCACAGTTACAAAATCCCTTCACACTCAATAATCCTGTATTGTATATTTGAAAGTTCCTGACCAAGTAGATCATAAAAGTTCTCATCATAAGAAATAAAAAGATATTGTAACTATGTGTAGTGACAGATATTAAGTAGATTTATTATGGTGATTGTTTTACAATGTATATAAATATCAAATCATTATATTGTATACCTGAAACTAATACAATGTTGCACTTCACTTATATCTCAATTAAAAAAAAAAAAAGCTCTTGCCTTGACAAGACATCTCATTTGGTGCCACAAAGGCTCATTTCTTAGTTGATACATTGAGTTTGCTAAACGTTTTTGTGGTCCACATTTTGTGCTTGATATTGTAGATATGATGTTGAATAAGATACAGTGTTTATGTCCTCCATTCATTCACTTTAAGCTGGGGAAGCAAAGTAAGGACAGATGATTATACTACAGTGAAGAGTGCCTGTTAGAGAATTACTGTGTGTCACGAGGGTGTCAAAGAAGGCTTCCGGGAGGAGGGGTGACTGGAGCTTACCAGGTATAAAAGGGGAAAGGGGTGTCTGTCCAGAGAGACAAAGACAAGAAAAGGCATGGCCTCTTGAGAGTCCAGTCAATGGTTTAATAAGACTGGAGCACAGTCATAAGCAGACAAGAGGCAGGACATGTGGCCAAAGAGGTTGGCATGAGCCAAAATCAACAGGGGCCATTATGCAATTCCATGCAGTTGGGACTTACGCAGTAGGTGTTGCACGCCAATGACGTGCAAGGAATTACATGATCTGTTTGCATTTTATAGAAATCCTTCCAGAGGAAGTATGGATTGGAAGGGGAATTCGCTAGGGGCAGGGAAATCAGGTGGTATGCCATTTTAATTATTTAAGAATGAAAAGATGAATGTTTGAGGGTCTTTACTAAGACAGTGGCATTAGAGAGGGAGCTAGGGAAACAGAATGAAGATATATTTACAAAATAGAACTGGCCTGTTCAATTGGATACAGGAGGTAAAGGAGGAGGACTTCTAGGTTTGCAGCCTAAGAAATGAGATGAATAATAGTACATCCTGCTTCAGAAGGAAGGACTGGTTAAGCATGACAAATGCCACAGAGACATCAAATAAAATAAGCACTGAAAAATGTCCATTGAAGTTGGAGAAACAGTCTGCTGGTCATCACAGAGAAGTGATTTTTCAGGAGCTCTGTAAATGAGATCTGGATAGCAATGGGTTGAATGAGGGAGTTATAAACAAATGAAAACAAATGCGGACTTGTTCTCTCGGAGAGTTTATCTGTGAAGGGGAAGAATGGGGACACAGAGACGGACAGAGACATAATCATGAAATCAGCAAGCCAGGGAATCGATGTTTACTGAGGACCTGCTATTTCAGGCTCTGGGCTCAGTGCCTTCTATTTTACCCTCAAAATGAACTCCTAAGGCTTGTTTGTGGTTAGCACGTTAAAAATTAGGAAACTGAGATGTAGGGAAGTCAAATAAGTTGCCTTAAGCCCCCCATATTAACTGGTGGAGCCAGAAATGGAATCCAGGCAGCAGCTTGCTGGAGTCAGCTGGTGCTATCTGGGAGGTAATTTGGAAAGAATGGTTGTCCACTTTTCTTCCCACTTCAGCATTCAGTGAGGTCATGCACATAGTGTAAGTGGGTCATGGTGGAAATATTTACACCACAGAAAGTGGCAAACGTTACAAACCAGAGTTGGTTGATTTGCTTGCTTGTTTGTTCCCGGAGAGCCAGTTGTTACACACTGACGGTGCACTGCTGGAGCCCGCTGCCCTGCATGTGTGATCTGGCCAAGGTCACTTGGGTAGCAAACAGGTAACAAGAGCTGAGACTTGAATCTAGACCTGTCACCCACATCCAGCCCAATATAGGCCCTGGCGCTTTGCTGAAAAGATAAGGGAACTATTCTTTCCCCCATATTCTATCCCCACGTGGCCCAGGTTGGTATAAATGAAGTCTCATGTTTATCCATTCTCCAGTTCCAAGGTACCAATTTTCTGCTTCGGCCTCCCAGGCAATCCATCTCTGGTGTGTTTGCTTTTAAAAATAGCTTTCCTGAAGAACTGGCTCTCTGAACTATGTTAATGAATTCTATTTTTAAAAAAATAACCAATTTTCTCTGGGCTTATGGTTTCACAACAATATTTATTATTGAGCAGAATAAAGTATCTTAGATACATTTGTCCACCCACGAAGTGGAAGACTTACATACAGGCTGTTCGTTATAAGAAGTCCTGAAGAGGCTATTTTTAAACCAACTTCATTTTCCAGCCAGTCGAATTTATGATAGAGAAGGAACAGCACAGCTGTGCCACATGATTTCGAAAATACCTTAAATTCCACTGGATAACACTGCATTTAAAAGTGTCTTTATGCAAACTGAACAAATCTGAAATGGTAAGTAGCTAATGGAGGAGAAATCACCATGTCTAACCACATAGGCAAAGTGCAAATGTGAAAAGTGTTACCCGAGATTCTCTACACATGTTTAATTTGCATGGCTATTATAGCACCCAGGGCAGGGCTTATTTGCACACAGTCAACACTCGAAACACTTGAAACATGGTTTCCTTAAGTGGTGGGACAAAATACTCTTTAGGGGCATCACAGTGCCTCCTTTCATGACTGGAAAGGAGTAACTTACCTGGGTTGATTCTTGCACCACATATATGTGTTCCTTTCGCTCAGGTGAGGAAATGAAGAATTTGCTAATTTTGTTAGCCAAAAATTACTTCAGGCTTTCATCTGAAATATTCTTGGGGCACCTGGGTGGCTCAGTCAGTTAAGTGTGGTTCTTGGTTTCGTGAGATTGAGCCCCACTTTGGGCTCTGCGCTGACAGCACTAAGCCTGTTTGGGACTCTCTCTCTCTTTCTCTCTCTGTCTCTGCCCCTCCCCTGTTCATGCTGTTTCTCCCTCTCAAAAGAAATAAATTAATGAAAAATGTGTATTCTGTAAAAAAAAAAAAGCCACAAGGAATTCCCAGTTAAAATGGAAAGTAACTCAAATACAAATAGACTTTCAGGAGCTATCTGATAGATCTCATGAAGGCAGTACAGGCCAAAGCAGGTCCCCAGAAAGTTCAGTTCATGTTAGTTTCAACGTCCTGTGGAAGTTGCATCAAAGGGCATTCTCTCTGTGTGTAGCAGTGTTAAATCTGACACAATTTGGGAATGGAGCATTGTAGGTAACTGCGTATTTTGATTAGTTAAAAATGGCACTTACGCTAACAAAGGATTAAAAATGCCCACAGAAATAGAATATAGGTGATCCTTGGGCTTTCTTGTGAAAGGAGTCTTAAGTCATGCCTGACTTTCCCACAGAGAAAACAATGAACTTGTATTTCTAACCAAGAACCGATGCCCAACTTTTTTTTTTTCATAGAAATGACCACAAACATTTTAATCAACTGTAAATGATCTACTTGTACACTGCGTAACTAGAAACCTTCTAAAGTGAATGTGAGTCATTTGAGCCGAGCAATACGGGAATCAACGATATAAACTGTCCTATTATTTCACTGAAAATTCCCAGATAAGAGGATTGGCAAGGCAGGAGAGCAGCCATGAGACTGTAAGGAAACAAGAGGCCCCTGAAGACTGCTCACCCCAGAAATGAGGCTATGATGTGAGTGGCAGTTGAAGGAACTCTGAAAGGGGCGGAGCCTTAGTTGAAAAAGTAGAAGGGGGGGGTGGGAATATCAGCATCTAGGGACTCTCAGAAGCTGCTGAGTTACCTGACCAATGAATTCATCCGGAGGGGCTAATGAATGCCCATGAATTAATACAGTACTGATTCCAGATAGCATATTTTTAAGTTTCTTTATTTTGAGAGAGAGAGAGAGAGAGCACTCACATGGGTGGGGGAACGGCAGAGAGAGGGAGAGAAAGAATCCCAAGCAAGCTCCGCACTGTCAGCACAGAGCCCCACGTGGGGCTCGATCTCACAAACTGTGAGATCATGACCTGAGCTGAAATCAAGAGTCAGACCCTTAATCAATTGAGGCACCCCTCAGAGAGCATATTTAAATTTTGTTCAATGTGATCATTAGTGTCTAGGCTTCCATTTGAACCTTCCCCTCCATTTGTAGGAGAGGATGGTTCTGTCCATGGTCCATGCCTTTGTTTGAACATCTTTCCCTTACTAGAATCCTTTCAGAATGTTTCTGGAATGCTGTCTCTGTTTGCTTGCCTATATTTGCTTATACATCTGCACTCCGCTGTAGTTATTAGCATGACTGTAAATCTCTAATATATTTCTTACTGCACAGAAACCATCTGTATCTCTCAGCCAAGTATGGTCCCTTTCTCCTCAGGAATATCCCTGAAATGCAATTCTACCCATGCCTTCTCTGAAAACATACAGCTCTGTGTTTCACTGATACACCGATACAAATAAAACACCACATTCAATTTCATAATAATTTTGTTTGCTTATTTGGGTTATTTTGTTCCTCTCTCTCTTGCCTTCTCATCAGCAATCCAGTAAAAATGTAATGCAAACCATACATGTACATTTAAATTTTCGAATAGCCACATTTTAAAAACTAAAAAGAAGTAGGTGAGATTAATTTAATAATATGCTATGTAAGCCAGTATAGTAAAAATGTCCTCATTTCAAAATATAATCAACATAAGAATTATAAACAAGATGCTAGAAACGATGCATTCGCCAGACATGTGTATTGCAATAGAGCTTAATGGAGTGCGTGACACCGTTATGGCACTGGGGCCCTCCAGAATGAACCTTTATCGGCAACATGCCTAGTCCTGGAATGCCTTTTTGGAGACTGATGTCCTTGCAGGTTCTGTTTGCTTCGTTTCTGAGCTAGGTTTTAATGAAATCGAAAAATGTAGTGAAAACAAAGACAGAAGTTGCTTGTGTGGTTCTGTTTTGTCCCTGGTGCCTCCCACAGGGCCTGGAATAAGCAGATTCTCAGGAGGTGTCGGTTCAACAAATGAAGGAGCAAGTGGCTTTGTGAAGTCATCAGACACAGAAAATGTCCCTGTGGGTTTCATAAGGAAAGAAGTCCCTAAGAATGATGGGAGGGAATTGCAAAGATAGGACAGGAGAAAACCAGCGAAATGGAAACATACATGAGAAGGGGACGAACACCCTAGACAGCGCCTTTGAGAAAGCACAAAGAATTATCCCCAACCAACCCCAGAGCTGTAAGCATTTCCTTATCCATAAATTAAACTGAAAACCTTATTAATTCTGCATATCAATTTCTGCATCCTAATTCAATTTGGAAGTGAAGTCATTCATTTATTCATTCATTTATGGGAGAGCTATTAAAAGAATATTTATTATTTGCCACTATGTGTCAAGGGCAAAGCACCAAAGTTGTATTTGAGATGGAGAGAAATCTCAAACATATAAAAAATATTCTTTGATTTGATTGTTTAGGGGAAGTAGAGGGTTGGATGGTATTTTCTAAGTTTTTCCTTTAGATCCGTGACTGATGAATGCTATTTCCCTGGAATGAGTCTGTTTTCCTGAAGAGATAATGAATATTACCTTTTCAGTGCCACTGTGGCATTTCAACAGAGAACAAAAGTCACTCTTTTTTTAATATATAATTCTGTCCTTACTGCACTTGTTGATTTTCAGTATTCTGCTATTATTTTTAAATATGTATGTAAATACAAGGAAAGACTATTATTTGCATACAGAATTTCTTTCCTTACCTACCTATGTGCTAGTGGAGATGGGAGCCAACATTTAGAAGCGATTTGGGGTATTGGACTGAAAACAGATCGCAGGGTATCATTAACATTTATCTCCCACCTTTCCCGCAGTCCTTTGTTGCATCTCTTTTCATTGCAATCAAACACATTTATCAGTAGCTCATCTGCCATTAACATAGGGGCTTCTAAGTTTTGGAAAATAATAGGATATGAATGACAATTTCTCTGTGTCAAGGAATATTCAATATTTGCTTCTCTCGCAAAGTGAACCTAACAAGCGTCCGCGTGCCTTGACCGCATTTGCTGCTAACCAGGCCTTCTCAGCAGTGAACAGTAGTCATCATTGTGTGCAAGTGGGACAGCTGTGCATTGACTTCCTGGGAATTTTCAGGGCATTTGTGAAAAGTCCAGCTATCGTACTCAGAGTATCCTTAATCAGCATGTTTGCGGCATTACTTCTATAAAGTTAAAATAAATGCGCCAGATGCAAAATATGTAACTCGTACTTCATTCATATAAGAACTGTATATAAGTCATATGTGACTATAGTTGTTATTTTTTTAATTAATTAAATGACAACCTTAAAAATCATTATGTTGATTGAAAATACCCAACACAGAAAGGGCTGTGACTATATAATTTCGTATGATTTTTAATTTTTTTATTGAAGTCTAGTGGAGGCACAATGTTACATTGGTCTCAGGTGTACAACATAGAGATTCGACAAGACTCATGTTAAGCTGTGCCCACCACAACTCTAGGTACCATCTGTTACCAGTGATACTGCAGTCCCACTGATTATATTCCCTATGCTGTGCCTTTTATCCCTGTGACTTTTATCCCTGATTCCACAACTGAAATATGATGGTATTTTTGCTTGTTGAATACACTGGAAGGTTAGCCTCTTTGTTCTTTACTTAACCTGATGCCAATGTATGGAATATTTTTTTGAAAAGGCAAATGTAAATTTATGACTTGAATTCAGTTTACCTTTCTAGCATTTATTGAGAAAACAAGAAAAAATCATTTTCCGCCTCCACGTGAGGAAGAAAACCAAAAGAGAGATAACCAATTGAATATTTTTTAACTCTATAACACAAGTCTTTAAGTAACAACTTCCTGACCCAACTGGATTAGGTCCTGTTTCCACGTTCGAGTACCAGTAATGCCCTATACTAAGTATTCTGATTATAGTCACAGTGTTTGAATTTCCCCGAACTTTTCAGAAAGCATTTCAAGTTGGCAGTAGTCAGGGTCTTTGAGGGATTTTAAAAATCAAACAAACAAAAGCTAAATGGCCTGGAAGATGTACTTCATTACCTCTTGTTTTTAAGTAATATATAAGTGACTGTTGGCAGAAACAGATAAAACAAGCAGATGCCTTGGGTCAGCTTGCATTTTTTATCTTTTCTCTCCAAAGGTCGCCACGCTGGGTTCAGTAGGATCTGGGGCAGTGTAACTTGGGCAGTATACTCCGTCCACTGGTAAATTATCAAATGTAACATTGTCACTCGTGAGATAATGTCAAAGGAAAGTCTTTGTTCTAGGTGAAAAATAAAAGATTTGCTTGTAAGATGGCAGATACGATTTAACTTTTAGTTCATATTTGCTGATAAAAATGTAAACACTGAGGCACCTGGTGGCTCCATCGGTTAAGTGTCCAATTCTTGATTTTGGCTCAGGTAATGATCTCACGCTTTGTAAGATCGAGCCCTGTGTTGGACTCCGCATTAACAGCACAGAGCCTGCTTGGGATTCTCTTCTCTCCCTCTCTCTCTTCCCCAACCCTGCTCGAATGTGCTCTCTCTCTCTCTCTCTCTCTCAAAAAAAAATAAATAAATAAATAAAATTTTTTTAAATTTTTCAAAAAAAGAAATGTAAACACCAAGGCTAAGATGTAACTAATTTAGATCTTCTTTTTGACATTTGACTTCAGAACTTGCATAAGTAGTATATATAATACAGTATAGTTTAGTACTAGAAATGACACTGTAATCAGTACGCTTTAATAAAGGGCCTATGTAAGGGACAAAAACGAATGTGTCCCTGAAGCATGTAGATCTTCTCCAGAGCACTGGAATGGAAAATGTAAAGGTGAAATAGTTCAGGGAGCCTGGGTGGCTGTCAGTTAAGTGTCCCAACTTCGGCTCAGGTTATGATCTCACGGTTCCTAAGTTCGAGCCCCACATGGGGCTCTCTGCTGTCAGCACGGAACCTGGTGCCTGCTTCAGATCCTCTGTCCCTGCCCCCCCCCCTCTGCCCCTCCTCCACTCAGACTCTCTCAAAAACAAATAAACATGAAAATAAAATAAAATAAAATAAAATAAAATAAAATAAAATAAAATAAAATAAAGGCGAAATAGTTCAGAGCTTCGTAAACCAGCAAAAGCAAAGTACCTATTATTTATCAACTTCCCACTCTCCTACCCCAAGCCCTAGTAAGTTCTAAAGATCAGCTGTGTAATATTGTACCCATCCTAAACAATACTATATTTTACACTTAAAAATTTGTTAAAAGGGTAGACCGATGTTAAGAATTTTTACCGCGGGGCGCCTGGGTGGCTCAGTCGGTTAAGCGTCCCACTTCAGCTCAGGTCATGATCTCGTGGGGAGTTCGAGCCCCACGTCAGGCTCTGTGCTGACAGCTCAGAGCCTGGAGCCTGCTTCAGATTCTGTGCCTCCCTCTCTCTTTTCCCCTCCCCTGCTCATGCTCTGTCTCTCTCTGTCTCAAAAATAAACATTTTAAAAAAATTTTAAAGAAAGAATTCTTACTGCAGTAAAATAAAATTTTAAATTAATTAATTAAATAAAATAGTCAAGTTCTATCTAGCAGGAGGCATTTGTTGACTAACTTTGGGTATGATTGCACTAAAAAAGTGATCAAAATGTCAAAACTGATCATACGAAGGTCCAGACCTTTACTCGGGCAATTAGAAGTTTAAAAACTACTGGTCCCACCCAGTAGTTAGGGAGTTTTGAAACCACTTGGCTCCATCTGAAGCAGGGAGAAAAATGATCTTAGGAAATGGAGCTTTTCTATTTTTGTTCATGTTTGAAAATTTTCATAATGTCAGAAGACTAAGTAAAGAAAGCGTGGCAACTGTGCCTTTGTTTTTCCTCCTATCAAAAGCCTAAAATGCAATCTCATCACATTGTATTTCCAGAAGTGGTTTTTCTGTTGGGCAGTCAGATCGCGTCTTTTAGACAGTTCAGGCAAGCAGAGGAAGAAAGGATAAATGAAGTCCAGGCTTCTTCAGCTTTGGGAACTTACCTACAAAGGGGGATTCCTCCTCCTTCTATGTCCTTCAGACCAGCGGATGCTACTTATTGTCACCAACTTGAATCATCTAGTGCCTGTACTTGATCTGCAAAATTACAGATACGCTGATACACCGCCATGATCTATATGCACTTTTGAATTCTGCCCATGGATTCTGCACATTCTTATTTTAAACTTTTTAACTGGGTTTCTAATTATAAATAATCTGCTTCAGTAAGCCCATATTTTTCTTTTTTCACTTGGTCATTATCCAAGAGAAAAAGATAAAATTAAATCTTGGGACACCACTTTAGCTAGAGTAGTGAAGGAAGATCTCTCTGAGGAGCTGGTATTTGAACTGAATCGTGGATGATGTGAAGGAACCAGTCATGAGCAAATCTGGCAGAAGTGGGAATGGCACGTACAGAGGCCCTGAGGCGGGACAAGCTTGCTGGACTGAGGAAGCCAGAAAGAAAGTCACAATGGCTGGAGCATGGTGGGTGCGGGTGAATATATAGGCAGTGTCCAGTTTATGTGGAACCGTATAGACCATAGTAAAGAGTTTCCATCTTATAACAATCGCAATAGAAGATGACTGCAAAACTTGATGTAAGGAAATGAGATGGTTTATTTTTTAGTACTCTGACTTGGGAGGGGTTCTAGAGGAAAAAAAAAAAATGAGAGGTAGGGAAAACATTTACAAAGCTGTTAAAGTAAGCCAGGAGAAAAATGAAGTGGTCTAGACTAGAGTAGTTTCAGTGAAAATAATGACACGCTATCAGATTTAGGATATATTTTTGAGGTAAAAATGACAGTGGACGCTGGTAGATTGGATGTGGGTGGATAGGAGGGAGCTAAGGGATGGCTCTAGGTTTTTGGCTTGAGCAAGTTGGTAATCATACTATTAGCTGGGATGTGGCCAAACGTGAGAGGGCCAATTTGGGGAGCTGAGGACAAAAGATTTCTCTTTTAGATATGTTAAATGTGAGATCACTGTTACCAACCAAAGCAAAGATGCTTCCTGGATATCTATTGCAGTTATCTAGGTGAGAAATAAGAATGGCCTGAGCTAAGGAAGTGGCGGTAGGGCCAGGGGAGGGTGATGGATTCGAGAACAGGAACATGATTATTAATGGCAAGAAGAGTCCCAAGGCCTCTGATTTGGGTTCCTGAGTCGTGCCAGTCCCTGAGAGGGAGCACTAGGGGAGGAGTATGATTGGAAGAGGAGGACTTCCTATTTAAATAGGCATGATTCTAGTGCTTGTAGGAGACCAAAAGCCACGTGCACTGAGCGCATTCTTATTTGCGTCTGGAGCTCGAGTAAGAGATGCAGTTTAGAGACTTGGGAGTCAGCATTGTAAAGGTACTTGTTATCAATGCCAATAAAGTGGATGACATTACTCAGAAAGGGCCAGTAGTGCAAAAACATAAAGAGACTGAATTTCAGATGAAAAGAAAAGGCTTGATGTGAATCATGGTGGTTAGCAAAACAATCCTAAAAGCACAGAGAAGCGGGGGAATGCTATAAATACCCTTCCAAGTCAGATGCATCATTTCAAGCTTCTCTTCAGCCAGAACTTCAATGAATCAATATTGGATATGAGTGTAAGTCTCATATACAAAGAGCAGAACCTACGACCATAGAACATGACGATAAAGAATATAGAAGTTGAGAGTTTGATTTTCAATTCTTGGGTAAATACATACATACTGTTGGTGGGAATGAAAACTGTTATAGTCACATGGAAGAAGAGTATGGAGGTTCTCAAAAAATTAAAAATGGAACCACTGTGTAATCCAGCAAATCCCAGTTCTGGGTATTTATCCAAAAGAATTGAAAATCAGGATCTAGAGGAGATATGTGCACTGCCATGTTCACTATGGCACTATTCACAATAGCCAAGATGTAGCAACAACCTAAATGTCCTTTGAAAGATGAGTGGATAAAGAAAGTGTAGTATATACACCCAACGGAATACTATTCAGCCTTGAAAAAGAAGGAAATTCTGTAATATACGGCAACATGGATGAACCTTGAGGACATTATGCTAAGTGAAGTAAGCCGGACCCAAAAAGACAAATATTGCATGATTCCACTTACATGAGGTATCTAAAATAGTCAAAGTCACAGAGTCAAAGAGTGGAATTATGGTTACCAGGGGCTAGGGGAAGGGGGAAAACAGGGAGTAACTAATCAATGAGCATAAAAGTCAAGCAAGATGAATATGCTCTGGAGTCCTGCAGTATAACATTGTATGTATAGGCAACAATAATGTATTGTGCATGTAAAAATTTGTTAAGAGGGTAGATCATTGTATCTCCAGATGATATTAAGGTTGAACAATTGTCTTCCAGGCAGTTGAGGTCAGCAGAAGACAAGCCAGAATCAGATCCCCGTGATGGGGCTGCAAGCAGTGTGCTGGCCATTCAAATTAACAGAGCTCTTCTGGCTCTGAAATCGGTGAACACTCCCTGCCCCACAGCTGCCTCTTTAGAATAATAGAAGGACCTGGGGTACCCGGGTGGCTTAGTTGGTTGAGCACCTGACTCTTGGTTTTGGCTCAGGTCATGATCTTGCGGTTTTTGAGTTCGAGCCCCAGGTTGGGTTCTGCACTTACAGCATGGAGCCTGCTTGGGATTCTCTCTCCCTCTCTCTGCTCTTACCTTGCTCGTGAGCTCTCTCAAAAATAAATAAATAAACTTAAAAAAAAAGAAGAAGACTGGAAGGTCTGTGCCTGGGAGGAACTCAAGATTATTAATTTTTTTTTTTTTACAAATGGATTGAATAAAGCCAGGAGGGGGGAGCTTGTTACAAGTCACCCACCTGCTTTTGGGTGAAGTCTATGAGGATGTTGGAAGCAATTCCTTTAACACTCTGATACTATATTTATGGGACTCTTGTGAAAGGAAATGAAACCAATTTCATGCCTGCCCTCTGTATGCCTCGTGGCCGAATCTACTTCTGGAGAGAGTGGAGTGTAAAGGTTAAGAGTGCAAGCTCTAGTCTCAGACCGCCAGGGCTGGAGTCCCTGCTCTGTCCCTTAGGAGTCATATGACCTCAGCCTCTCTCAACTTGCTCCCCTTATTTGTCAAGTGGAGATAATAATAGTGTTATCTTATGGAGTTGTAATGAGGATTGAGTGAGATAACGCCCATCAAGCCCTGGGCCTAACATTTAGCTCGTGGTATGTTCGCAATAAATTTTGGCAATCTTTTTATTGCTCTTGACATTACTTCATATTACTTGCCTCTGTCTTTTAGCATCTAGGGTGGAAACGTTAATAACACACCCAGCGGTTTGTTTTTCTGGCATGTAGTGGGAATAAAACAAATATTTGTTGAGACAGTGACAAAGGAAAGAGGAAGGAAGAAAGTGAGTGAGGGAGAGTTTAGCACTGAAAGATCTTCCTTCATTGTCTGACTCATATTTCTGAGACGTGGAAATGTATAAGGTGTTTTTTCTTTAATATTTTTAAACGTTTTAAACGTTTTAAAACGTTTATTTATTTTTGAGAGAGACAGAGACAGGGTTAGGGGCAGAGAGAGAGGGAGACACAGAATCCGAAACAGGCTCCAGGCTCCGAGCCGTCAGCAAGAGCCCAATGCAGGGCTCGAACTCACAGAGCTGTGAGATCATGACCTGAGCCGAAGTCAGATGCTCAACCGACTGAGCCACCCAGGCGCCCCATAAGGTGTTTTTATTAATGCTATTACCCATTTTTCTGATCTGTGTAACAGGCAGCCAGCATTTTTGACATAGTAGAGGAAAGAACAAGAAGGAAGGGGCGTGTCTCCGTGTGTTTTAAGTGTGACAGACAATTTCAGAGGTTTGCCCTTTGTTTTCAGTGCCATGCCGGATTCCTGTACCTCATAGGTTGCTCCTACGGAGTGTCTCTGTGTGTACTAGTCAGAGGCACAGAGAAGACAGAGACCAAGTGCTTTCCTTTAGTGAGCTTGCATGTGGCAGAGTTAGTCGACACAAAAATATTTATGTAACAATGGAAGCATCCACAGATGGTGTGGTATAAGGGTTAAGCGCGTGGACCCTTTGGCCAGACCTCCTGAGTTTGGATCCAGCACTTGGCAACTTTAAACAATTTAACATCATTTTCTTGAAGGGATAGCCATTTGAGATCTCAAACATTTTTGTCAGTTTCTTACAATGTCACAGAAATCTTAATACTTTTCTAATTTGCTTCTTGAAGGAAGCAATACAATATAAATAGGAATACGAATAGGAAAACTGCTACATACAGAGGAAAAACAAGGTGACTGCATGATAATGAAAACCTATTTATTTACTTATGTTCGCCCCATTTGCTAGAATCTCAAAGGTGAAATGGACTTTGAGACATTTTGTAGATAAGAGAATTAGGGCCCAGGCAGGCTGGGTTCGTTGGTTTCCCCAGAGACAGCTGTAGGGTCAGACCTACCCCTTTTCAGGGCTGTTGTCCCTTCAGCGGCTGCTGCTTGGGCTAGCTTTCTCAGCACCTCACTGGACATGATTTATACTTTGTACTTTATTTTATAGAAAGCATGCCATAAAGTGCTGGATCCCTTTGCTCAGGGAGCCCGGCATGGGCGCAGGTGCCCTCAGCAGCCAGCAGAGCACAGAGAGGCTCCAGCTAGAATGCAGCTTCGTGAAAAGGAGCACTCAATACACACAATGGCACCGGATCTTGCCCTCTTTCTCTTTTTCATTTGTATTTCCTTTCAGTTAATTTTGTTAACTAACTAAAAATTAGTTAACTCATTTTGTGATCTTTAGAAAATGAAATAAACGAGGGGCGCCTGGGTGGCTCAGTCAGTTAAGCATCTGACTTCGGCTCAGGTCGTGATCTCCCAGTTCGCGAGTTCAAGCCCCGCATCAGGCTCTGTGCGGACAGCTCGGAGCCTGGAGCCTGCTTCAGATTCTGTGTCTCCCTCTCTCTCTGCCCTTCCCCCACTCACACTCTGTCTCTCTTTCTCTGTCTGACAAAAATAAATAAAATGTTAAAAAAAATTTAAACAACAACAACAAAAAAAATAAAATAAATGGTTTACTCACATGGTCTTTACATTTGTACCCATGTTAATTAAATAATTAATCTATTATTTATAATAATGCTTCCAAAAGCATATTGAAATGAGATACTGTTTTATTACGAAGGAAGCTTTAAATCTCAACCGCATTTGTAGCCAAGTGATTGCAATAATTATTTTTTGAAACCAGATCGTTTAAAAATGAAAAAGCTATTTTTGAAAGTATATAAAACTACTGTACCATGTATGAACATTTCGCACAATTTAACATAATTTTATTGAAGGGATGCCCATTTGAGATCTTAACCTTTTTTATGAATTCCGTATAAAGTCATAGAAATATTAATGCCTTTCTAATTTGCTTCTTGAAGAAAATAATTTGGAAAATGCCAAGGCAAGAAACATGGAAGGCATTTAATATAAACCAAAATCATTAATACTTAATGGAAAAACATAATAATCCTTTCTGAGACGTTTTAAAACAGCTACTATAAGATCATCCCTTTTGGGATGCCAGGAGGTTCTTCAAAACTGGTGCTTATCGTCTTACTCAAAGAAGGACTTGATGGAGATAGAACCTGTAAAACCCAAGGATTAGAAGGAAGTGGATGGTGAGGCTCAAATGCCTTCAATGTAATTGCTGTTTGTCATCATAGATTTCTACTAAGCTTGCTCCCCTAGCTCCCCACGGGGCTGTTGGGTCAGAGGTTCTCCTGTGTTGATTATTGTTTGCCAGAGAGGAAGGATGTCCCTTCAGAGTTGCAAAAACTGAAAATAGTTGGTGGTGTCAGTTGACCAAATGTGTTTGCTGAAACCTCTTTTGTTTTGAACCAGTGAGGCCCAAAGTCAAGAAATACCTGGGTGAACTTAATGAAACCACAATGGCAGGGTTCTCGGTTGCCAATTCCTAAGACTATCTTATCACTTTCTGTCTTCTCTCTTCTTTACCGTGCTTTCTTGATGACCACTTGTGAACTATCTCAAGCCCCCTTCCTGACTGGTAGCAGTCAGGCCCCCTACAGCCTTCTCTACCCTAGGGCTCATGGGACAGAAGGAAAGAATACTGGAAGGATGGACTTGGAGGCAGAATTCTGGAGCCACATCCTTGTTCTATCTCTAGTTTTAGAATCTTGGGCAAGATACCTAAACTTATTGTCTCCTTCTCCTTCTCTCTCTCTCTCTCTCTCTCTCTCTCTCTCTCTATATATATATATATATATATATATATATCAAAGTAATGCATACACAAAGTATAAAATACAATAGAAGGGTTTTTTTTAAGCTAACCCTTTCTTAAATGATTTGCCTAGTGAAGCAATGCTTTCTCTTCCCTAGATGTAACCTACTGATCGATTCTCAAAGCCAGCATAACATAAGAGCACCGCCTATTATCCCTCTAGCTTACCTGTAAACTTTTGACCCCACCTGTGGGGATATATGTGGACCAAGAGCCAGTTGTTGTGTTTGTTCCCAAACCTGCTGTGGTTATTATACTTGTTCATGTAATTATTCAATTCAGTTATAAATTATGTAATCCAATGACATATCAGTGCATTAAAAAAATGGCTATTTCTATAAAAATGCTTTGGAAAGATTCAATACTGTGGGGTTATTAAAAGTAAAATGCTGTGGACTAAGATGTGAAAATATAATCGTAAAATATTCGGAAAAAAATTTAGATCTAAAAGGATTATATGCTGGATGTTATTGTGGTTATTATTAATTTAATAATTGCGCATCCAAGTAACTTTAGAAGAAAATAGGAAAGAAAGGAAGGTTAGACCAAATTAATATTTCAAAAGAAAATATTGGAATAAACTTAAAATTTTTTTTTTACTGTTTATTTATTTTATTCATTTATTTTAATATTTATTTATTTTTGAAGGAGAGAGAGACACAGTGAGCAGGGGAGGAGCAGAGAGAGAGAGGGAGACACAGAATCTGAAGCAGGCTCCAGGCTCTGAGCTGTCAGCACAGAGCCCTACGCGGGGGCTCAAACTCACAAGCTGTGAGATCATGACCTGAGCTGAAGTCAGACACTTAACTGACTGAGCCACCCAGGTGCCTCTGGAATAAACTTTTAAATCCAACAACAGAATATGAGATAGCAAAGGACCTAAACTTCACTTTGATCATTTTTTTAATCAGAATACCAGTATGTAAAATTGACGGTATTGATAATCACATTTCTGAAAAGTTTAGCTGGAAGATGAAAAAAACATTCATTCATGAAATGTAAACCTATTTCAGTTTCAACAACAAATTGCCACATGGTCTTAGGAAACTGTCCAACCTTTTCCTATCTCTGTTATTCTCTCCTAGGTAAGGATGATGATAAACAACATGATTAGTTTCTCACTGTGGCCAGAGGAATTACTTTGAGAGAAGTGCATTGTGGTCTTATTTGTGTTCTCTCACTTGAATGTGAGCTCTGTCTGGCTCAGTGTGCTATTTATGATGCATGGAGCTCTCCAACCCTGAGGAAAAGGATCAGTGAAATGCTATTTTTTTTTAAATTGATTTCCCATCAAAGCTCTAGACCTACTCACTTAGTATGGTGCTTATGCCAAGTTTCAACAGGTGAAAAAAAACGTGCTTTACTACCAAAACCAAAAATGACTCAGAAGACAGTCCTGTTGAGAAGGGAAAGATCCTGTTTCATGAGATTGTCTGTACCACTAAACTAAGCCTTTAATATCGAAATCAATCTTACAACCACAATATAAGAACATGTACACCAGATGTGAGGTTTAACCATATTAATTTTAGGGGCTCTGGTCAAAACCCAGTTAATTTCTGTTATGTGAAACAAGCCTGTATGCTGAGATTTAATTCATTTGCACAGAAATGAATATTCATAGTTATTTAAAATATGGTCATGTAGCGGGGAAGTTAGTCTATGTTGACTGTGTGGACTGAACCCAACATCGTAGGTTACATTAAAAAAAAACAAAAACATAGGAATAGCAATGATTTAGAAGATACAGTCAAAGCCTTTAAGAGCCATACACACCATTACTCTTACTAAGTCGTGAGGGAGGGGGCTTTTCTTAATGAGATAATCCATTAACTGAAAAATAAATGGCATTTACTTTCCATTCTTTTTATCAGAAAAGAGATTTTTACCAGGAAAAGAAATTTTTAAATTTAATTTAGTTCAATGGATATTTATACAGGGCACAAAACTAGATTCAGGAAAGGTGTAAAGAGGAGTAGGACTGGATCCTCCCTGTGTTCAGCAAATTTACTATAACACGTACAAGACATGCGCTTATCTAACTCATATATTTCAGTCTGTGATGTGTAGAGAGCCAAACAGGACCAGCGAGGAGTATCCAATCCCTGAGGAGTATCCAATCCCTGACGGGACTTCATTATTATGCCCTGATGTCAGGTTTCCTGAGACCCTTAGGAAATTGGAGGATGGTAGTTTCCTGGAGCTGGGGAGAGGGGAATTGGGAGTTGGTGTTCGATGGGTATAGAGTTTCCATCATGCAGGATGAACAAGTAAGTTCTAGAGATCGGCTATACTACATTGTGCTTTAGAGTAAACAATACTGTACTGTACATTTTAAAATGTGTTAAGAGGATAGATCTCGTGCTGTCTCTTACCACAATTAATAAAAAAAGGGTAAGAGAAATTGGCAGATGACCTTGCACAGCCTTATATATTTGATTCATCGTGGAGATGGGGAAAAGAGTCCGTCATGTTCACATTTTTTAAGGAAACCATTTGATCATTATAAGCCAGAGAGCTTAAAAGCAATACCTGATGACACCAATGCCTCATGCAATCAATAAGCAACTTACCATAGTATCATAAGAGGTGAAAGAGCAGCCACATTTGACTTTTTGAATAGCCATTTTTCCACATCAATTTAATTTCCTCCCATGGTTGTGTGACAGATTATACAAACAATGAAACTGTGCTGAATAAAATCAGTTTTCTATGGAGGAAGATTTGGGGTTCTCGCCTAAACACTGTTCTTATCACCAAGCCGCAAGTGTGTGATCTTAATCATGCTACTGTTACATGGGTGAACAAGTAAATATAGAGTTGCAATTACATCAGAGTGGGTTGAAGCTGTGGATTATGTATCAAGTTCCAACCCGTGGGGATCAGTTGTACTGTAGGACCTCTAACTTATTGATGAGCTGTGCAGATGACTTACAAATGCCTTCATCCAAAATGCAGAGATCACTAAATCAAGTGGAGTTGATACGTTATACCAGGACACTCATGACAATACAATTCAGAATGCCCTTAGACACATCTTTTAAATCATCCTAGAGGGGAGAATAGCATTTAATTGACATAAGTATAAACTGTACATTTTAGCATAAATAAAATTTAGTGAAAAATTGATTAAAAAGGCAAAAGCCAATAGGACCTTTGTCACAATTAGGGTTCTAAAATGAATATTATAAGTGAGTTACACTGATAGCAGATTATGTAAATGGCACAGGATAGCAGAGTTATCCCTATCATTGCTTAGCTTCACCATTCTTAAGTACTTGTTCAAGTTTTTGACAACATACTTTGAAAGGGATATTTTATAGCATACAGAGAACAAAACATTACATATACAAGTATTTAAAATAGGATATGTGTTCACATACAGTTTAGCATGCAATACATTATCTAATATGTAAACATAGTTTAGTATGTAGTAGGTTAT
This sequence comes from Panthera leo, assembly GCF_018350215.1. Taxonomy (NCBI): domain Eukaryota; kingdom Metazoa; phylum Chordata; class Mammalia; order Carnivora; family Felidae; genus Panthera; species Panthera leo. The sequence goes on along the minus strand of NC_056690.1, from coordinate 49,482,527 downwards.
AATATATTAAAATTATATATTGCATACCATATGTGTTATAGTATACAGTATATAATATGTATTGTATATTATATATTTATAATGCATTATTTAAGGGAAGAATTATAACTGTAATCTAGAAAGCAGAAACCTAAATAGTCATATTATTACCATCTTGCAGTTCCCTGAAATTGTTCCCCGAATGAGTTGAGGCTCTCCTCTCCCTATAGATGACTAAGCCAGAAGGAATTTGCTATGTTACATTTAGCAACTCCATCTGGTAGAAAGAGGTCCTTCTTGATTATCAGGATGGAAAATCATTGGCTCAGGGAAAGCTCGAAGATTTCTTTCTTAGAGCTCTTTACTACAGAATAAACGAACATTAGTTCTGGATGATTTAATATCCATGGGATCACTTCCCTCAAAGAGCCTTTTTTCTTTCATCCTAGATTTTAGTTCATTTACTCTTCCAAGCTTCACAGATCAAGGTATCCAACAGTGAGCCACAGATACTCCACGCCAGGAGATGTACATGGCATATCTATTCCGAATACCAATTTTATCCAGAGAGATCTGTCCCAAGTAGTCAAAGAATCTAAGCAGAAAATATAATCTTTGTATATAAACAAAGATGTATACAAAGATTCTAAGCAGGAAATATGATTGGATGTTAACACACTGAAACAAAGAATCCAAGGACACAAAGAATGCAGGGAAATTTTCTTCTCTCCAGTGAACATATTCCTCCTCCAAGTACCCCACCAGTCCCCAGTTCTATTTCTCTGATGTGGAGGAAACAGGCACAAGACTCAGTCTTCTCTGTGCAAAGTTTGAAGGCAATGCCCAGTTTCCTGATAAGTGACACTAAGCCTGTCACCTCTTCAGTAGCCCAGAAACACACAAGAGTGACATATTCTATTTCATGACCCTTCCTCCCCACACTCCATGATTTTCTTTGCTAGAAATAAAATACTAGAGGCATTGAGGCATCTTTATGTGGAAAGTTTTTAAATATACAGTGTGCCTGGGTGGCTCAGTTGATTGAGCATCCGACTTCGGCACACAGGTCATGATCTCACGGCTTGTGGGTTTGAGCCCTGCATCTGGCTCTGTGGTGACAGCTCAGAATGAATTGCCTTTCTCTTTTCCAGGATGGGAGCCAGTAAATTACCTGCAACCTATACCCAGAATCAGTGAGTAAACTTTCCTTATATTTGAATCTCGGGTAACTATAGATGAGCAGAGCAATGACAAGAATATCTGAAAACCTTATCATGTCTCTTTTAAACACCTGTTCTTAACAGTGATAACTGTCACCAGAAAGCAAAGTCTAGGTGCCATTGTTGGGGTGTATAGTCTTGGAAGGTGGGGTAGAGAAGCGAGTAAACCATGATCCTTGTCCTTGGGGAATTCACAAAGGAAACCAAAGATTTTGAAGATAGATTTCAGTTATATCTAGCTTAATGAATAATTGATGTTCATCTCATTTGAAGAAGTTAGCATTTTCCTGTTTTTATTTTTAAAGCATTTAACACTTTCCTGGGACATTGGATTGTATTCCCCAGAAGGGCCTTCCACTGTGAATACAGCAAAACCTCATTAATTCAGCTATTGCTAATATAAGAGAAATAGAGGGAACACCTGTAACTTCTTTAAAGAGAACAATTGTTTTCATGACTTTTGCATATACAATGGTCTTTAGGCAAAAAGATTCAGCTATAAAGTAAGCATCCATGTCATTAAGTAGATGCCTCCTTAGACTTTATGGGCAGGTTATAGTATTGAAAGTAATAAAACCGCATTGCTTACAATAAATTCTGACTTCCATAATTCAGCGTAGGTTCTCCCTTTTCCTCCCTACCTCCCCAAACTCATTATTCCGATCTAATGAAGTTTGCTATTATGTTATATGTGAACATAGAATTTATTAATATAAGAAGATCAATTCCTATTATCTTATTTTTTAAACTTAAAAATAAATTTTAAGTTTTTTGGATGCTTATCTGTAACATTGATCACCTGGATGACAGTAATATATTTACTTTTACAAGAAAAATGATATATCAGTCCCTCTCCTTCTCCATGATTTCATACAGCAAGTCATTTTTTTTTATTTAAAACAATATTTTCACGAAGCAGACAAGACAAATTCCCAGGATAATAGTGGAGATTTAAAATGAGGGGAAAAAACCCTGAAATCAGATCATGCCCTCCTTGGGACATGTTGAAAAATTGGAGTAGTAACTGAATCACTGTTCATCCATCCATTTGTACATCCATGCATTCATCCATTCAACAGTCAAGGGCCGTGCTTATTGCTTCCAGGTGTGTAGAGGTAAATAAAGTTCTCTACTTGTCTCTATTGTGCTGACACCCATAAGTTGAAACAGAGGTGGAGACAAATAAGTCATGTGGTAAGGGATGTGTTTTCCTTGTGAGCAAAGTGCTTTGGGAACACAGAGAATTCACCATTAAATCTGACTGGAGTAACTGGGGAAATAGTCATAGCAGGTACAACATTTGAGCTTATTCTTAAAGAAGGAATAGAATTTCTGCAAGTAGAGAAAAGGACAACATTTCAAATCCATGTGAGCAGAAGTATGGAGATAGGGAAGCACATGGAGTGCGCAGAAAAACAGAGCAGACATAATTAGTTGCAGATTGCTGAGGGGTGGGGAGCAGTGTCTGAGATATACAGGGACATTGCTAAGGAAAATGTGCCCTTACTGGGTGATTAGAAACAGCGGTTGGAGCTTAGAGGAAGACTTGAAAGGTGAAGAAATGGAACAGGATAAAGCCACTCGTGAACAACCGAGAGAGCCTTTAAGAACATAGAATAGATAGAACCAGCTTCTCCCTGAGATAGAGGAAGTAAAAAGAAAAAAAAGGATAAATTCCAAGGTGGATATAAAGAAAATCGAGGAAGTTTGTATCTGGGAGCCTCCATGTTTTCTACTCTGCCATTAGATAAGCACTATATAGAATAGGACACAAGTTTGCATCCTAGCTCAGCTGCTGTGAAAGACGTAATGTGGGCAGGTCACATGACCTGTCTACATTTCAGTGTTACCTTCTGTAAAACGGAGGCAAAGGAACACTTAATTCCCAGGCTGGAGAACTACATAAAGTATGCGAAAGCACGTTCTAAACTGTAAAGCACTTTACATCGAGAAGCAGCCTGACATAGTGGCCAGAACACACGCTGAGTGACCTTGCTTAGCACTTGTCTATATCGCGGGGGTAACAATATGTAGCTTTTATGGGTTACTGAGATTATTAAACATAAGGTTTGTACAGCCTATGCACATAAAGGCGCTCTATCAATGGGAGCGGCTAGATGGCTATCATCTGAATCGGAGCTTGTCTCCTGGGAAAGAGAAGGAAACTTTCCCACAGAAAATGAAGACAAGAAGGGGACATATAAAAATGTTGGTAGGGGGCACCTGGGTGGCTCAGCCGGGTAAGTGTCCAACTTCGGCTCAGGTCATGCTCTCGCAGTTTGTGAGTTTGAGCCCCGCGCCGGGCTCTGTGCTGACAGCTCAGAGCCTGGAGCTTGCCTCGGGTTCTGTCTCCTGTCTCTGCCCCTCCCACACTCATGCTCTGTCTCTCTGTGTCTCTCAATAATAAATAAACATTTAAAAAACTTAAAAAAAATGTTTAGGAGGAATTAAAAGCTCATTCTGAAAACAGGCACACATAGTCATGCCTATGAGCTCCCGACCAGCCAGAATGGATGACCTGGTGGGCTGGAGTTGGGGAGGGTCCAGGTAGGTACTATGCTATTGAGGGAACCACTGAAAATGTTGGTCAGTGCAGATCCCAGAAGCTTGCAGGCCTGCTTCTCCAAGACCTGTACTCCAGCCTCAACACTGAGTTAGCACGGTGCTGCCTTTTCTGTTCAGAGTCAGCAGCCTGTGATCCTAAGGCTCTTGTCATTATCAGGTAACTAGTGAGTTGCCTAACTTGCCCAAGGTCCAATGCTCCCCTTTCCGCTAAGCTCCCACCATGGGGCTACTGCTCAGAGATCCCCCAGCCCCTGCCTGCTCCCCCTCCCTTCTCACCTCCCACCCTTGGCTTTCAGTCTCCCCCAGCCTCTGCCCAGCCTCCCTTTCCACTTGAGATTTATTTCTTCCCTAGCATATAAGGCAGTGAAAACCTTTTCCACAACTCTGGAATAAAAAACCTGGAGTTTGACCCAAGTAAAAAGGAGCCAGACTGCATGCCCTCGGTCCCTCACGCCATCAGCACTCATTTGAGACCTCAGTACAGAGCTCACTGGTTCCAACGGGCAGGGCCACGCTTCCTCTCCCACACTTGGAAGTGGGTTATCTCACCGGCCACTAGGATAATGTCCGGCGTCCTCCTGAAATGTTTAGTGAGCCTTGGGGACCCCAGGAGAGAGCTGCCAAAATCTATCATGATAGCTACTAAACTTACCGCAGAGGGAGATTTGAATTTCTAGAGCGTGTCCTCAATTTGCCAAATGGCAGTAATAAAGAAAATATAGGCTGTATTGTGCACATTATTGACTCCTATTTTAATTAATGTAAGACACATTCCTCATTTGGGAACATGGTTGATTCATTCACTTGGTAATTATTCATTAAGGATATACTAAATTCAAGGCACTACTATCCGAGATCTTTAAAGATAACGAATACAAGCATTTTCCATGGATAACATTTGAAACATAAGGAAAATCCTGTCAAATTCAGACAAAACTCCAGGTTTCTGTGAATGTACAACTGCAAAGACTCGTTAGGGACTGGGAAACCCCAGAGCTTTTTCTTCTCTTTTCTCAGGCTTGGTTCTCAGCGTCCACTCTTCTGTGAATGCCAACAGAAAATCACCTCTAAGTATCTTGCTTCCTGAACACTCCTTTCAGGCAGCTGTGGTAACCTATGGACGTGTAGATTATTACAGAACATACTACATCCTCACTCCCCACACGTCCTTCCCTACGTGTCAGGAGCCATGCTAAAGTGCAGCCCGTCTCTGCCTTCCCCAGAGAAGGGAGCACCAGGCAATGCTTCTGCTGACTCAGTGTCAGACTGGGTATTCTCCCACCATACCACAAACATACATCAGCCCTTTCTTTCCTGAATGTGCTTTAATTGCCTGGGGGCCTCTACAGCCACCATTTCATTCCTGCCTGGTTTGTCTGCAGTCTTCATTCTAGATCTGCTAGAGGAAGCAACTCAACCCTCATTAAAAACAGACACAGACATTATCTCTCCATTTCATTTCTTTAACCCCATGTAAACCTCTGTTTCCTTTTGTAATCAGTATGTCTTCCGTTACTAGGTTCTGTGTGTATTTTCCTCTTTACCGCTCATCTCTACCCTTTATGTATCTCTGAGTATAGTAAACCTTGGAAGACATTGTTTGGCTTATTTGCCCCCGAGTTGGAAGAACACAAGACTCCTGTCAGTTTCATGGCAAACTCAAACTTAGGAGTGCATGTGCAGCAGCATTTCATTTACATATTTTTCTCATTGTTCTTTAAAAATCCTTTGCTGCATAGTGCAATGATGTTCACCGTGAGACAATCCCGTGAATCCCTGCAAGCGAGGATACAGTCCAGATTGCACCATCACAGACTTGGGGACCTTGATAGAATGTTCAAGGCAGAGTCTAAAACTTGAATCTTCTTACTCTGGATCCTATACTCCCTTCAGCCTCCATTTATAGATCCTGGGGAGAAAAATGCATTCCTTCTCTTTCATGAGTGGAAGTAATTCAAAATCATTGCTTAGGGTCATTGAACTGAGAAATGTTCCTTGGATTTTCATGAAGAAAATCTTCAGGCAGGGTTTATGTCTGAGCAAAAAGATACACACATTTGAGGGTAATACCTTTTAACATATAGATAGTATACTCTCTACCGGAGCAGAGGGGCCACCTTTGTGGAAAAGCTGCTGTGGTGTGTGATTTTAAAGGAAGAGTAGTCGTGGTCTTCGTAGTGCCTGGTCATCACTGAGGCACCCCTGAAGAGAGTCAATCCACAAAAGCCGTGCTCACGCCTCGATTTTTGCATTTTGTGGATGCTTTCTCCTAGACACAGTTCCCAGAAGGGACTATTGTTTATGCGTTCTCCGTGTCCTTGTGCTCACTCAGCTCCAAGGAGAGGAAGCACATCTCCTACTCGTGAGCACTCCAGATTGCAGAGATGTGGCTTCTGTCCTAGTGGGGACTCCAGCCCCACACTGGGCATGGCTCGGGGCATTTTCTGGAGCACACAGTGCTGGTTCCTCTGCACTTAGCTTCGCTGGGGAATGAGGAGAACTGAGAAGAGGTAGTATGGTGTTAGAATCAAGGTTGGATTATTATTAAGGTTAGAGCGTGAAGGGGATAGTTACCCACATTGTCAGTGCCCCTAGCTGGAGGCCCTGCCTTTGTGCACACCCAGGGACACGCTTCCCATCATCAGCCAGAACATTCCTGTCTGTAAACCCAGGATTACAGAAGCTGGTCGGAAGGGATAGTTACGGACTTTTCTACAGCTTTCCTGAGCTTATGTGAGAATTAAGCCTTACAAATCTTATAAGAATTGATGAACATGGTGATATTTTTAAAAATGCAGCGTAAACCTTCAGATTCATGGCCTAACCATCTCAACTGAAAAGCCCTTATGCTTCAGGATTAAAAAAAAAAAAAAGTGTCTATGCCAGCCTTACCCACTCTCAGACAGACTCTAGTATTCAAAGAGCTTGCAAATTCTGCACAAACTGACACTGTTATTCCCACATCTCTAAAAATAAACGGTGGAGTTGTTGGGGGTCTTTTTTTTGGTAGGAGAAAGGCTGTACGTTATTGTTCTTGTATGGAAATAATTAACAAAGAAAAAGTGGCATCCCACAGTTAATTTAGTCGTTCTTTTAAATATTTTCCTGGTACCTGAATTACACGAACATAGTATTTTAATAAGCTGATCTGCAAGTGGTTTTTTTTTCCCCTTCTCATTGAGGTGCAAAGTAATCTAGAGGGTCAAGGTTTCCAATCTTTTTCTCTTGCATTAAAATGATCCGTCATTTCCATTGTGGCTACACCCAAAAGTCAATTTTTGGTCTGGTTAAAGTGCCCTGTAGAATAATTCAGTGGTTAGGAAGATGAAATTCTTCCCAAAGTGTAACTACTCCACTTGCTGGTGTACTGAAGCAATGACATTCATCTTTGAACCGATCCTGATTCAGAGCAGGGGTTTTTTGTAGTTGTTTTTCAGCGTTTTCTTTCCCTTTGAGCAATGTTTTTTATCTTTATGTTTTGAACGTCATAAGAAATAGAGGCTTAATTTAATGAAATGGGATAAATTAATGTTTACATCACACCTTGTAAACCAAGTATATTAAATTCAGTAGAACAAGAATTCTTAAAATACTTCTCATGGCTAGAAAGTAGAGAAATATTCTGAATGACTTAACATTAGAGATTTGCTTAATAATAGAGCCCATCAATTTTTTGAATTGAGGTACACTTTCTATACAATAAAATGAACAAATCTTAAAATTTCAATCCAATGAGTTTTGACAATTGTTTACACCCTGTATAATGGTCAGAATAAGATATTAAATCTCATACCCTAAAGATTTGCCTCATGGCCCTCTCGAGTCAATTCCAATCCAAGACCCCACCATCTCCCTCTCACCCTCTCATCTCCTGTGTACTCTCCAAGCAACTACTTTCTTATTTCTATCACCGTAGGTTAGTTGGGCCCATTCTTAGACGCATCTGAAAGGAATCGGACAACATACGCTTTGTAAATGCTCCCTTCACTTACCCTAACATTTCTGAGATTGTTAACATGTATCGGTACTTCATTCCTCTTTTTTAAAATTCTCAATGTTTGTTATTGAGAGGCAGAGAGAGACAGAGCATGAGAATGGGAGGGGTAGAGAGAGGGGGAGACACAGAATCTGAGGCAGGCTCCAGTCTCTGAGCTGTCAGCACAGAGCCCAACGCGGGGCTCGAACTCAGAAACTGCGAGATCTTGACCTGAGCCGAAGTTGGACGCTTAACCGCCTGAGCCACCTAGGCGCCCCAGTACTTCATTCCTTTTTTATTATTGAGTAATATTCCATTGGATGACTGAACTACAAATTATTTATTTATCATCCTCTGTTTGACAGTTGAGTTGCTTCTAGTTTGGGATAATTATGAATAAGATTGCTTTGGAAGTTCTACTACAAATCTGTTGGCAAATGTCTGTTTTCATTCCGGTTGCATAAAGACCAAGGAGTAGAATTGCTAGATCATAAGGTAAATGTTTAACTTTGTAAGTAAATATCACTTCCCCAGCAATGTTGAAAGTTCCAGCTGCTCTTTATCGTCACCAATAGCCAGTATGAAATGGTATCTCTAGTGACTTTAATTTACATACCATTGATGGCTAATGATGTTGATCATCTTTTTTTTTTAAATTTTTTTAACTTTTATTTATTTTTGAGAGACAGAGACAGAGCATGAATGGGGGAGGAGCAGAGAGACAGGGAGACACAAAATCCAAAGCTGGCTCCAGGCTCTGAGCTGGCAGCACAGAGCCCGACGCGGGGCTCAAACTCACGAGCTGTGAGATCATGACCTGAGCCGAAGTCGGACGCTCAACCGACTGAGCCACCCAGGTGCCCCTATGCTGATCATCTTTTTATGTACTTTGAACCTTTGTATCTTCTTTGGTGATCTGTCTGTTCAAGTTTTTTCTCATTTTTGCCCAATCACTTGTCTGTTGTTGATGGCAGTTCTTCATATATTCTGGATATACATCGTTTGTTAGATACATGTATTGTAAATAGTTTCCCAGTTTGTGGTTTACCTGTTTATTTTATTTAAAGTGTCTTTTGGGGAACCTGGCTGGCTGAGTCAGTACAGCATGAGACTCTTGATCTCAGGGTTGTAAGTTCAAGCCCCACATTGGATGTAAACATCACTTGAAAAAATAAAATCTTTAAAAAACATAAATTGGGGCACCTGGGTGGCTCAGTCAGTTAAGCGTCCAACTTCAGCTCAGGTCATGATCTCACAGTTCATGAGTTCAAGCCCCACGTCGGGCTCTGTGCTGACAGCTCAGAGCCTGGAGCCTGCTTCCGATTCTGTGTCTCCCTCTCTCTGCCCCTTCCCCACTGATGCTCTGTCTTTCTCTCTTTCTCAAAAATAAACAAACATTTAAAAAATTTTTCTAAAAACATAAATTACCTTTTGTGAACTTAAATTTTAAAATTTGACAAAGAAAAATAAACTTTTTTCATCTATGGTTAATGCTTTTTAGTGTCCTAAGAAACCTTTATTTACCCTGAAGTTGGGAAGATATTCTGGCTATGACTCAAAAAGTGGTGATAGCAGCTTTTTAAATTGAGAAGAATAATAAGGACAGTTTGCAGGCAGATAAAGAGGCATGTTTATAATGACTGAAACACAGGGCTGTCTCTGCACTTTTATAAGTTTGTGATTACTTGTTAATTTTCAAGTGTCTCCTTGATTTATCCTCTCTTTCTGAGAAACGGAAAGTAAATTTGGGTGTTTCGTGAATTGTCAAGATTGAAGTACTAGGAAAGAAAGCTCAATGTGAAGTTTGAATGCCCTATGTATGATAATGACTTTAGATAATGATCTTTATAGTGGAAGTGATTTTATAGCATTATTCACTGTCCTTGAGCAATGACTTCAATTCCAGGGAGCCAGACCATGCTATTTCTATTTTGTAGCCTCATCTCTGCAGCAAGAGGATGAGAGCAAATTATCAGACTGTCCTAATAATATCATTTGTTGGATCCGTTGATTTAAATGCAGTTTTTAATATCTTAAATATACAGGCAATATATATGTGTAAAATTCTCTTCACCTTTACTAAGGTGATGCTCTAGCATCACCTAGAGCTAAGGAAAGCTCTGATAATATTTTATTCCTTTGATTAATATTTATTGATCCATACTGGTGCTAGGCACTGGTTATGCCATGGTGAGCAAACAGACCAGGTACTGACCTCTAGGGACTTACTATCTAAATGAGAGGAGTCAGTCAAGCAGACAAAGGTATCATTTAGATTTTGTTAGATGCTCTGCAGGATATTACAGAACACTATGAAAGAGAGTAACAGGGATGATGTCTTTTAGGGATGCCTGCCTCAGCAGGTGACGTCTAATCAGAGACTTGGGCTGAGAGGGCCATATAACAGATGGAGAAGAGCAGTCGGTGCCGAAGCAGCACAGGCGAAAGCCTTAAACAGTTAAGAGCTGGTGTGATCCAGATGAGGGTCGTAGGGGGTAGTGAGCAGAGGAGAGAGATGACGTAAGGTGAGGTAGGGGAGAAAGCAAGATCACCGAAGGGTTTTATTCACTATGGTCAAGAGTTAAGTTGACGAAGACTGTCCTACTTTTCAGAACACATTTCTCACAAAATACGTACAGGGTGCTTATAGCTAGAATAAGGGATATTAATTAATATTTTGTCTTAGAGTCCCTGAAGAGTAGTTCATATTTATTTATAAGTCATGACTGATAGCACATGTCCTGGGATGACTGGAGCCACTCACTGGTGTTCACTGAACAGAATTGTCAAGACAAGAGTTCCATGGAAGTGTGAAGCAGAGGGGGGTTGCTAACCACGCGGGTTTGGATTTAGAAGCCACCTGTAGGACATGAGGTCCCAGTGCATGAACATACTGAAGAAGTAAGAAGAAGGCCAGGAGTCAGATGGTTGGGTTGAGGCAAAGCCTTGAAATAATGTCTAGGATTTAGGATGAGACCATGTGAGGGACAGCAGACCTCATGTACACCAACAATTTATAGATTATTCTCAGGCAGGTGATGTGGACTGAACGGAGAGAAACCAGAAGCAGGAAATTCCACTAAAAAGAGTTTGAAAGAGTTTGTGTAAATTATGAAGGGGGATAAAGAACAGGAAGACATGAAACCAAGAATCATTGTACAGAAATCTCTACCAATTGGTCAGGTATTTTTTTCAGGTTTGCTGACCTCCTTTGCTGACAATCAATTTTCAAGACCATCCAAGTCTGTTAGGGAATAAGAGCCCCTACACGACTCTCTCTGTGATTCAAAGTTATTTCCAGCCATTAGGAAGTATGGACAAAATATGCTAGTGTGTATCCTTTCACACAGAGTCTTTAAGAGAGGCAAGGGTGTGGCTGGAAGCTGTCACCACAGCTCTAGGCAAGCAGATGAATGAGCTGGGTGCAGGATCAAAGTCAGAATCCTCTCCCTGCCTCTGTGCCCCCATCAGTAGCCATGTGCCCCATCATTAGCCTTTCCTCTTCTCAGATAAGCAATCCTCTGGCCCTCTCCCAAGGGTGCACAGTGCCTGCATAGACATACAAACAACTCCCTCTCTGGTGATCATATAAACTTGGGAAAATAAAAACCATCTCTCCCCATACTGAAGAGACTGGAACCCTTTGAAAGAAAGGTATCAGAATGACTAAAAACAAATAAAATAAAAAGCTCAGGATGGTGAGCTTGCAGAAGAGCCAAAATGCAATGGTTACAAAAATGTTTTTCAGGAAAGTCAAAGACTTTCAGTACCTTTTTGTTGTTGCTGTTGTTGAGTGTTGGGGTCTAGTTGGATATCTGCAGATGACAACAAAGCACACGAGTTTTGGCAGAAGCTCACACGGACGCAAATATTCAAGAACAGTGCATTTCATCGGCGGGAGACAAATGACTGGAGGTAAAGATAAAACAATAAGGGATGAAGGACAGAGTCCTTGGTGACACACACAGTGGGAATTGATGGAGAATTTTTTTTTTCATGGAAAAAAGGAAGATATATTTAAATGGTGAAAACTTAAAAAAGCAAGAAAGAAGAGGATCACAGAAATAAAGATGAAGAGAATGTCTACAATGTGCTGTTAATCATGTTGATTATGATTGGGAAATCTAAGAGATTTAAAATAGGACAAAATTCCCCTGGTCTTTATAATGTGTTTGCAGAAAATATTTTTTTAATATGAAATTTATTGTCAAATTGGTTTCCATACAACACCCAGGTATTGAGGAGGACACCTGTTGGGATGAGCACTGGGTGTTGTATAGAAAATATTTTTCAATTAATCACAGTTCAATTCAATTTTTTTTCCAGAAATGGGCTGCATTTCTTACATAAATCCTCTAGATCGTGATTCACCGTTTTGGAAATCTAGAAGTTAGTCTATGGATGAGGTTGGTGGTTTTGTAATAGAGTAGTTTGAGGGTTCTTTTGTAATACTAAATAGGTTTTTGTTGAATTGGTTGCAAAAACATTAGTTTCAACAGATCTATGATTCTTTAGGTTTTCCATTCATTGTATTAGATATTTTTTTCATACCTCCTAAGGCTAAAGTTAGCTAGTTGATGTCACTGTGGAATTGGAACAGGGGAACATAGAACTAATTTCCTTATTTGACTTTTAAATCAGTTTTTTGTGTGCGTTAACTACAATTGAAATGTTTCGATTATGAATAATGCCAGGATGAACGGGTACACTCCATTGACTTTAATGAAATGCACATGTTCTTGCCGGCTTGTGAATGATGGCCTGGTAGCAGAGTGCTTGAATCCTACTATTTAATATTGGCTGCACTCACATATTGTATTTATGATACTACTTAGCCACAGTCATACTTTTTTAAATTTTACATACACAGGTGAGCTTAAAATTTTGTTTCATCAACTTTTCCAAGAGAATGACATTACCAAAGGTGTGCTCATAAAAGCAAGAGTCAACAACCAATTTATTAAATTCATATTAGCTGACATCTACTACATGGCTATTATTTGAAAGGCACCTTGCCAGGAGATTAATTTTCAAAGAATAAACAAATCAACTAGGTAATTAAAACTTTAAAATTCAATCTTTAGTCTTCAGTGCTAGTGACTATAATAAAATGTATATAATGAGTTAAATATTAAACAACACTTGCTGCTAATATATACAAAAAAAGAGGAGCAACCAGGGAGATTCTGAATAATGATATTAATTGCACAGAGCCTTGAGTAAAATTCTGCTAATTCTTTTTAAACAGAGTCTTTTCTTTAGTTCTATCTTTAGTGATTGTTAGAAGAGTGAAATATGCTCAGATTCTTATAAGTGTATTTAAATTTCATGTCATATATCCACAACTGGAAGCTAAAGCTACGATTTTCTTGTGTGACTATTATTTATTACTTTTTAAAATTCTCATATAGTTAACATACAATGTCATACCAGATAGTGATTCAACAGTTCTATGCATTACCCAGTGCTCATCACAAGTGGAGTCCTCAGTCCCCATCACGTATTTCGCCCACTCCCCCACCCTCCGCCCTCCTGGTAATCATCAGCTTACTCTTAAGAGTCTGTTTCTTGGCCTCTCTCTCTCTCTCGCTCTCACTCTCCTTTGCTTATTTTTGTTTGTTTTTTAAATTCCACATATTAGTGAAGCCATATGATATTTGTTTTGCTCTGGCTGACATATTTGAGTTAGCATAATACTCTCTAGCTCTATCCACGTTGTTGCAAATGGCAAAATTTTATTCTTCTTTATGGCTGAATAATATTCCTATATATATATATATATATATATATATATATATATATATATACACACACACACCACATCTTCTTTATCCATTCATCTATCAATGGACACTTGGACTGCTTCCTTACTTTGGCTACTGTGAATAATGCTGCAATAAACATAGGAGTGCATGTATTCCTTTTAGTTGGTGTTTTTGTGTTGGGGGGGGGGGGGGCGCAAATACCCGGTAGTGCAATTACTGGATTGTAAGGTGGTTCTATTTTTAACTTTCTGAGCAACCTCCTTAGTGTTTTCTGCATCAGCACCAGTTTGCATTCCCACCAGCAGTGCATAAATGTTCCTTTTTCTCCACATCCTCACCAGCACCAGTTGATTTTTGTGTTTTTGATTTTAGCCATTCTGACAGGGGTGACGTGATAGCACACTGTAGTTTTTATTTGCATTTCCCCAGTGATGAGTGATGTTGAGCATCTTTTCATGTGTCTTTTGGCCATCTGGATGTCTTTGGAGAAATGTCTGTTCATGTCTTCTGCCCATTTTTTAATTGGATTATTTGATTTTGGTGGCGTTGAGTTGTATATGTTCTTTTTTTCAAGTTTATTTATTTTGAAAGAAAGAGAGAGAGAGAGAGAGAGCATTAAAGCGGGAGAGGGGCAGAGAGAGAGGGAGAGAGAGAATCCCAAGCAGGCTCCTCGCTGTCAGTGTAGAGCCCAACACAGGACCTGATCGCACAAACCATGAGATCATGACCTGAGCTGAAATCCAGAGTTGGACACCTAACTAACTGAGCCACCCAGGTGCCACCGTGTATGTTCTTTATACATTTTACATTCTAACCCTTTATCAATATGTCACTTGCAAATATCTTCTCCCATTCAGTAGGTTGTCTCTTAGTTTTGTTAATTGTTTCCTTTGCTGTGCAGAAGCTTTTTATTTTGATGCAGTCCCAATAGTTTATTTTTGCTTTTATCTCCATTGCCTCAGGACACATATCTAGAAAAATGTTGCTACAGCCGATATCCCAGACATTACTGCCTATTCTCTTTTCTAGGATTTTTATGGTTTCAGGTCTCACACATTTAGATCTTTCATCCATTTTGGATTTATTTTTCTGTATGGTGTAAGAAAGTGTTCCAGTTTCTTTTTCTTTGCATGTAGCTGTCCAGTTTTTCCAACAACATTTGTTGAAGAGATTATCTTTTTCCCATTGGATATTATTTCCTGCTTTGTTGAAGATTAATTGACCATATAATCGTAGGTTTGTTTCTGAGTTTTCTATTCTGTTCCGTTGACCTATGTGTCTATTTTTGTGCCAGTACCATGCTGTTTTGATCACTACAGCTTTGTAATATAACTTGAAGTCTGGAATTGTGATACCTCCAACTTTGTTTTTCTTTTTCAAAACTGCTTGGGCTACTTAGAGTCTTTTGTGGTTCCATATGAATTTTAGGATTGTCCATTCTAGTTCTGTGAAAAATTCTATTGGTATTTTGATAAGGATCCATTAAATGTGTAGATTGTTTTGGGTAGTTTAGATATGTTAATAATATTTGTTCTCCCAATCCATGAGCATGGAATGTCTTTCCATTTCTTTGTGTCATCTTCAATTTCTTTCATCGGCATTTTATAGTTTTCAGAGTACAGGCATTTCACCTTTTTGGTTAGGTTTATTCCTAGGAATTTTATTATGTTGGTGCAATTGTAAATGAGATTGTTTTCTCTCTCTGCTGCCTCATTATTAGGGTATAGAAATGCAACAGATTTATGTACCCGTTTTGTATCCTGTGGCTTTACTGAATTCATTTATCAGTTCAAACAGTTTTTTTGGTGGAATCTTTAGGGTTTTCTATATATAGTATCATGTCATCTGCAAATAGTGAGAGTTTTACTCCTTCCTCACCAGTTTGGATGCCTTTCATTTATTTTTGTTGTCTGATCACTGTGGTTAGGACTTCCAGTACTATGTTGAATAAAAGTGGTAAGAGTAGACATTTTTGTCTTGTTCCTGACCTTAGGGGAAAGTTCTGTTTTTCCCCATTGAGTATGACGTTTGCATTGGGTTTTTTATATATGGCCTTTATTATGTTGAGCTGTGCTCCCTCTCAACCTACTTTGTTGAGGGCTTTTATCATGAATAGATGTTGTACTTTGTCAAATACTTTTTCTGCATCTATTGAAATGATCGTATGGTTTTTATCCTTTCTCTTATGATGTATAACGTTGAGTGATTTGTGAATATTGAACCACCCTTGCATCCTAGGAATAAATCCCATTTGATGGTGGTGAGTGATTTTTTTTTCAATGTATTGTTGGATTTGGTTTGCTAGTATTTTGTTGAGGATTTTTGCACATATGTTCATTAGAGATACGAGCCTGTAGTTCTTTCTTGTGTGTGTGTGTGTGTGTGTGTGTGTGTGTGTGTGTGTCTTTTTCTGATTTTGGTATCAGGGTAATACTGGCTTCATAGAACGAATTTAAGAGTTTTTCTTCTCCTTCTTCTTCTTCTTCTTCTTCTCCTCCTCCTCCTCCTCCTCCTCCTCCTCCTCCTCCTTCTTCTTCTCCTAGTTTTTGGAATAGTTTGAGAATAGATATTAACTCTTCTTTGTTTCATAAGAGTTTTTTGATTCCTTATTCAGTCTCCTTGCTGATAATCAGTATGTTCAAATTTTCTATTTCTTCCTGCTTCAGTTTTAGTAGACTATATGTTTCTAGGAATTTAACCATTTCTTCTTGGTTGTCCAATTTGTTAGTATATAGTTTTTCATAATATTCTCTTACAGTTATTTGTATTTCTGTGGTGTTGGTTATTATTTCTCTGCTTTCATTTATACTTTTGTTTATTTGAGTCCATTCTTTTTTTAATGAGTCTGGCTAGAGGTTTATCAATTTTGTTAATCTTTTCAAAAACTCAGTTTCTGCTTCCATTGATCTGTTCTATTGTTTTTTTAGTTTCTATATCATTTATTTCTGCTTTAATCTTTATTATTTCTTTCCTAATGCTGGTTTTGGGTTTTGTTTGTTGTCCTTTTTCTAGCTCCTTTAGGTGTAAGGTTAAGTTGTTTATTTGATATTTTTTCTTGCTTCTCAAGGTAAGTCTGTATTGCTATAAACTTCCCTCTTAGAACTACTTTTGCTGTATCTCAGTGGTTTTGAGCAATTGTGTTTTCACTTTCATTTCCTTACATGTAATTTTGGATTTCTTTGATCTCTTGATTGACCCATTCATTGTTTTGTAGCATGTTATTTAGCTTCCATGTATTTGTGGTCTTTTCAGGTTTTTTCTTGTGATTGATTTCTAGTCTCATAGCATTGTAATTAGAAAAGATGCATGGTATAACTTCAATCTTTTTTAATTTTTTGAGGCTTGTTTTGTGGCCTAATATGAGGTTCATCTGGAGATTGTTCGATGTGCATTTGAAAAGAGTGTGTATTCTGCTGTTTTAGGATGGAGTGTTCTGAAATATCTGTTCAGTCCATCTGGTCCAATGTGTCACTCAAAGCTACTGTTTCCTTGTGATTTTGTGCTTGGATGATCTGTTCATCAATGTAACTAGGGTGTTAAAATCCCCTACTATTAATGTATTGTTATTGATTAGTTCCTTTATGTTTGTTATTAACTGTTTTGTGTATTTAGGTACTCCCATGTCAGTGCATAAATATTTATAATTGTTATATCTTCTTGTTAGATTGTCTTTTTATAATTATATAGTGTCCTTCTTTGTCTCTCGTTACAGTCTTTGTTTTAAAGTGTATTTTGTCCAATATAGGTATTGCTTTCTTTTGACATCCATTTACACATAGGTGTATTTAGGTCTAAAATAAGTCTCTTGTAGGCAGCATATAGGTAGGTCTTGTTTTTTTTTATCCACTCTTCCACCCTTTGTCTTTTGACTGGAGCATGTAATCTATTTATTTATTTATTTATTTATTTATTTATTTATTTTGAAAAAGAGAGAGGGAGTGTGCATACCCCTGTGCACAAGCCAGGAAGGGGCAGAGAGAGGGAGAGAAAGAATCCCAAGCAGGCTCTGTACTGTCAGTGCACAGCCCAACACAGGGCCCGATCTCACAAACCATGAGATCATTACCTGAGCTGAAATCAAGAGTCAGATGCTTAACCAACTGAGCCACCCAGGTACCCCTCAAAGTAATTATTGCTAGATATGTACTTATTGCCATTGTGTTACTTGTTTTTTTGGTTATTTTGTAGTTTTTCTCTGATCCTTTTTTCTCTTTCTGTCTTTCATGGTTTGCTGACTTTAGTGATATAGTTGGATTCTTTTCTCTTTACTCTTTGCATATCTAATACTGGTTTTTGACTTGTGATTACCGTTAGTTTTGTGTATAACATCTTCTGCATATAGCAGTCTATATTGTTGATAGTTGCTTAAGTGTGAACCCATTCTTTACTCCTCTCCCCCACCATGTTTTAGGTATATGGTGTCATTTGCTTCTATGCGAATGTTACCTAGCAGTATCCATAGGATGATGTGATTTTAGAGTCCTCCTACTCCACCATCTTCCCCAGAAGTCTGTGTGATTATTTTTGCTAACTTTTTTAATGCTAAATGAGCAAAGTCTAAAGATATACTTAACAATTGTTCAGTTAATATTAGAAGGATAAACAAGTTATTCATGAACGTGCTAATATTGTGTGTGAAAGAGCTTTGAAATGAACAGTAGATTCAGCATGTGTAACATGCTCTGAAAATTAGCTGTTGCACAGTCTTGCTAAGTGTTATATGCTGCACAAATTCATGGAATGAGAAATTATGAATACCACCCCAAGTGAAAGAACTGGATTTATAAGCCAGGACTCCACTATTCTAGCTTGACGGGGGTGTATTACAGAGTTTACCTATATACCACAGGGAGAGCCTAACATGTTGCCCACTAGAAAGTTCCATGGGCATATGATCTAATTTAATATACAATTCTTTGATAGATAGCCACTAGCTACAATTTTTAGCCCTATGTCCAAAATGGTTGAGGGTTAATTTTATTGATCATTGCAGCTTTTTGTTTTATTTTGGATTCTGAACTTGAAAAATATGCCCTGGACTAGAGTTCTAAGCCCATTACACCCTAGCTGTGTGATTTGTGGAAACTTGCTTTACCTCTGAGATCCAGGCCTCTGTTCTGATTTTGTTTGTTTCTTTGTTGTTTCCATTTCCATTTCAAATATTCTTTAAAGTGTAAAGAACTATATAAATTACAATTAACAACTATAAATGTATTTACCTATTTGCTGGTTTGAGGGCTTGGATGCCTCCAGTGGCATCAGAGGTGGGGATAATGTATGTGCCCCATTCCACCAGCATCCTGGAGAAAAGTTGGGCCAAGACACAGCCATATACATGTGGACCTGTGCACCAAGAGAGGGGGAATACCCCCTTTTTTCTGTCTTGTGGGAATTTGGATCTATAGGCTGCCTCTCCTGATGAGGGAAATGGGCAGCAGAGGCCCCAAGTCCAGCGCATAGCCTGGCAACCCAGAGAAACTTTCTGAGGCACTCACCAGACAACCTATTTATCTCCCCAAGACTGAAAGTTTGGAAACATTTAAATAAGAGAAATAGAAATAATAGACAGTGATTTCAGCCATTCCAATTAAAATGCATCCCAAGTTTACTTCTTTGTCTTTCTACATGAAGGCTCTCCCTTGTCTGTTTCCACCCCTGCACTATAGTCCACCTTTCTCCCCCTCCCCTGGATGGCTGTTCTCTTCCAGTTGGATTTCCCAACTGTGGCCACCTCCACTTTGCTAACCCCCAGGTTGCCCCTCAGTTATGGGCGTCACACAGAACTGCCCTTGTCATGTTCTTTCACTGCCTGAGAATGGCCCTCAAAGTTTTCATGATCAGAGCCTGGCTTTCCAAGTTCTATCTGCATCCCATGCCCTCCCTTCCACTCATGCCAGACTTCTTGTGGCTTTGCATTCCAAAATCTATGAAGTTTTCAGCATGTTTATGCTACACCATAAAACACTCTCTGCCGTGTGTGTTCTCCTAGGGAAGACCCAAGTCCTTACCACTTCGGTGGCAGGATTCCATGAAGCTTTCCTGATGATTGCCATCCACAATGGTTTCTCACTTATCTGTAGTAATGCCATGAAGTGCTGAGCAGTTTGGAATTTAATTGTCCCTCAGTTGTTCAGCCTCCCGGCTTCCTGGATGAGTCAAGGGACTGTACCGTGAACGTTGTATGATTGATTCCCTGCCCTTCCCACATCAGATGCCTAATTACCATCTGCTTCTGGATTAATTGCCTGATACATGAGGGAAAGATGGACAACATTTTGGTCTACTTCATATTTTCCCACCATCAGCCTTCCTTCTGAGGCTTTGTGCTTGACTCTGGCTCCATTGCCCTCCCTTGAACACTATAAGACTTTGGACTCTGGAATCAGATATAAAGGGGCTCAAGCCTTGACCTTTTGTAGGTCCTGGGCATGTTGTTTAACCTCTCCAAACCTCCATTCCTCTATAAAATGATAATATATTAAGAATTGGGGTTTGGGGAGGGAAGGGGAATTGTCTGCCTGTTTGTTTGCTTGTTTGTTTAAATGGATGTGTTGACCATTCTATAATGAACAGAGAGAAGTGTTTAAAGACACAAGTATAAAAAATGCACTATTCTAGGGGCACCTAGATGGCTCAGTCAGTTAAGCATCTGACTCATGATTTTGGCTCAGGTCATGATCTCACAGTTCTTGAGATCGAGCACTACATCAGGCTCTGCCCTGACAGTGTGGAGCCTGCTTGGGATTCTCTCCCTCTCTCTCTCTCTGCCCCTCCCCTGCTCTCTCTCTCTCTCTCTCTCTCTCTCTCTCTCCCCCTCACTTGAAAATAAACATTTTTTTTAAATGTGCTGTCCTATAAGTGCTCCTTGCATGCTATGTTGAGAACACTGCTATTCAGGTGACTGGGTGTGTTGTAGATGTGAAACCCGATGTTCAGGGGAATCACTTTTCTTGTCCACAGCCCTAGAGGTAGAAGGTGTGGAGTTAGGATACAGATTTGAGGCTGTGGGACCCCAAACCTCACACTCCTCCCATTCCACCTTCCCTGTGTCTCTGGAACACAGGATTATACCAACTGATCCTAAGAGAACATCTGTCTTGAATGACCTTTACAATTACTTCAAGTTGTATAACATTCATACACACTCAGTAACTTACATTGTCAAGTGCTCAAGGAGAGAGGGGCTCCTTTTTGCATATGTTGCTAAAATCATAATACTCTGAAATAGGACAGTTGAAATGAGAAGAAACATTATAGACTTATATCCCTGGGCTAAAGCCAAGGATACTAGGTCCTGCTTTCAGCAGTCAGGTATCATTTATGATCGTAGATAAATTTACTTCATATGAAAAGAAGAAAATTATGTATCTCTAGACATGTTATAAATGAAATTGATTACTGAATATGATATAATTATAGGTATAGAACCTAGCAGCCACAGAAATAATCCGTAATCTCTAAGACATAGAACCCTGCACAGAAATCTGAGGTTAAAGGGTGATATAAATGAAAACAATAAAAGTATTACCTTGTTATGTTCGCTGGTTTAATTTAAACCCATGCTCTCAGGTTTTGCCTGGGAGGTTTATGGTACTAACTGTGTATTTCTGATGCAACCCAAAGTAAGTTACCATAGATTTGATTCCACCAAAGGCAAAAAGAAAGGAAAAGGAAAACAGAAAGGAGACAATGCTTTTTCACAATTCAATTGTGAAAGAACTTCAGAAGTTGCATTTCAGAAGGTGTGTTTTTAGAAGTATTTTATGGTAGCCTTTTGAACAGAACCACAGAATAATAAAAGCTTATTTAACTTAATTTTCCACTCCATTACTCCCCAAAGTACAGGACCAAGTGAAGGAATGTCCTCACAGATTGCATACCACATGTCAGAAATTTATTACCATACTCACTGGCATTATTTCACCCATTTCTCTGTAATATTTTAATTCCTAACTGAAGGCAGGGAAATTATACTAAAACTTAGATCTTAGTCTGATGATGCCCTGTCCACCTCCATTAGTGTAAAAATCTGTGCTCATTTGGTTACTAAGGGATCCTGAACAACAAATTCAAATTATCCAGCATACATTAAGCAATCATGCAGGCAGAACACCATGCTCTATAGAGTCTGTGGGCAAAGAAAAAAGTGAACGTGCAAACCCCTCCTCTCCTTCCTGGGAGTCAGTTCTGTGCCCTATCCATAGACCACTGCGGCCACCAATTCACAGAATTGTATCCTCAGGCCATATTCTTAACCATTGTAAGTTTTTCGTCCATAAAATGGAGTGCAGTCCAGGCTGTAGGGGAGATCAAATGGTCTCTCAGATCCTTTTCAACATAAAAGTCTTGAAAGAGAGTCCACAACTGAGTCAGCGTTACACATACACATAAATTGTGACAAAATATTAAGTAGAACCTAACACGTTCTCCTTTCTTCTCTTGATGTTTAAAGCAAAAACTTTCCTAAACTACAGAGATATGTTTCTGTCTGTGTGAGAGAGAGGAACAGAGGGAGAAAGTGCTTGCAAGTGATTCCCTTGATTTCCCAGTTGGTGTTTCAGTGTTTTTGACAAAGAAAAAAACAAACAAGCAGAAAGCCTGTCACAACCCTATGCCTCAAGACTGAAGGGCCATTAAAGATCTGGTCTCTTCATGGTAGCATAAGAGATACAATTAGAAATACCAATATTATGGAATACTTACTGTGAGCCCAGCACTATGCTGGATGCTGGAGAATGAGAGAGCAAGGAAGGGACCTAGGGGCAGGCATGGATCCAGGGGCACAGGCTGGCGAGAGGCTGAATGAAGGCAAGCCTCCTGGCCTGGCAAGGAATTTATTGAACACCTTTTCTGCAATTAATTTCCACTTTTTGCAATTAGCTGTTTTCCGTTTGAAGAAATTTCTGCTCCAAACATGCTGTTTCAAAGAGGAAAGATTTATTAAGTTGTGGAGAATTACAAAGTATGCACAGAAGTACATTTAAAAGGATTGCTTTTAATACATGTTTAAGAGGGACAAGTAGAAGTGGGGGGACAATATGTTTTTAGGATTCATATCTGATACTCACATTTCTGACTGAGTGTTGTTAAAGGACCCTTCGATCATTCCAAAAATTCATTCCCTAGCTAGATCGTTCTCTGAAATAATCATCTCATACTACCTCTGGTTTGAAATTTCATCCCCCAAACTCCATCTGGCACGCCTCTCCTCCTGAGTGGAGGACATTGCTGCATGTTTCAGGGAGCGTAACGGAAGCCATTCGCTGAGAACCATCTCAAATACCTACACCAAATCTGGAAAGCAGTTTGCTTCTCTTCCCATCTTCCGCCCCTCCCTTTCTGTTCCAGTGAAGGGAGCGGATTAGTGGTGAGTTGTTGCACCTGTGCCCTGGGTCCCATTTATTCCGCCCTCCCGTGGACCTCCCTGAATGGGTTACTCACTTTTCCTCCTAGATATTCAACCTCTTCCTCTCTATGGCTTCTTTCTGTCGGTATTCACAATGCTCTATTTTCTCCTTAAAAAAAAAAAAAAAAACAAGTTTCTTCCCTGAGCCAAGCATCTCAGAAGAGTTATCTACATAACACCCCACCCGTTCACTTCCTGTTCACACCAATCTGACTTCAGTCGCAACCACTCCACTGGCTTGCTCTTGCTAATGATCTCTGTGTCGTTAAATTCAAAAGACAATTCGTGGTCCATCTGACTTGACCTGTCTTCATCTTATTACTCTTTTCTTCTTGAACTGCCTCCCTCTCTGATTATTCCTTTTCTATCCCTTTAAGGAGCTGTCTTCTCCCATCTGAATTGTACACAATAGATTTTTAGGGTAGCCCTAGCTCCACTCTGCTTTGTGGTCTACACTCTTTCCCCAATGATTTCATCCACCCCTATAGACCA
Source organism: Panthera leo (assembly GCF_018350215.1). Lineage (NCBI taxonomy): Eukaryota > Metazoa > Chordata > Mammalia > Carnivora > Felidae > Panthera > Panthera leo. The sequence goes on along the minus strand of NC_056690.1, from coordinate 49,459,124 downwards.
GCCTCTCCTCTCCACGTGCTATGTTCAGAACTTCAGAGCCATGTAACCAACTGCCTATGGGTGTGCCATTACTATGCCTCCCTCGAGCCTGCACCTCCTCCAACATTCTCCATCTCAGTAAATGTCACCTAATTGCTCCTGTTGGAAACATGGGACTTACACTTTCCCTCTTCTGTAGCTCACATATTTAGTTATCAAGTCTTCACCATTTTAGCTCCAAAATGTCTATCATGCTCTCTCTTTCTGTACTTCTCCACCCACCACCATCTCTCACTGGCCATAGAAACAGCTCCCTAACTACTCTCCCCATATCCACTTTGGTTCCTCTCTATTCCACTGCCCTTGTCAGAGCCAGAATGAGTTTTATCAAATGCAGATCTGAATGTGTCACTCCATGGATTGAAATGTTTCAGGGGAAAATTGAATATTTCTTTCCATGATTGCATGTGCCTTTTCCCCCTTGACCTTTCTCTCTCCCTACTACCTGTTGCCATCACCTGACTCATTCACCTTTCTGTTGTACTGAGCTTCTCTCAGCAGCTTGAACACAGAGGCTCCTGCTGGATTCCCTGAGATTCTCTCCCCACCTCATTCCACCTATCTCCCCCCAACTCCATGCTTTGTCTTGGGGTTCAGATTAAATATCACTTCCTCCAGAAAATTCTCTAATCTTCCCAACTCCTCCAGACTAGATTTGCTCTCCCTGCTCTTTGCTAACTTAACACCCTTTACTCATTATATCAGTTACCACAATTGTAATTATATACTTATTTGAGTAATTATGTTTAACATCTCTTCCCGATCAGACTATTTTCATTCCTGAACCTCCAGCAACTAGCATATTTCTAGCACATAGTAGGCCTCAAAATTCTCGTTGAATGAATGAATGAACTATGAAGCGTTTTTTCTTTCTCTCTTCTAAAATCTCCTTTCCAATCACTTCAAGTTTATCTTATATAGGTTTCCCATCCTGTAAGGAAAAATCTGAGTAAAAACTAGCAACAGCTTTGGTTCTATTTTGGTCCTAGTCTTAACCTAATTCTCTTTGAGACTGTTTGCCCTCTACTTTTTTCTAAACTACAAAGAGGGACTAAAAGAATAATAAATAATACAAGTGGAATTCAAAACCATTAATACATTGTATTATTCTCACAGTGAATATCAAAGCGTTTTACTTCCATTTGTTTACATTCTCAATGGCGTGTATGACTTAGTATCTGGTCTTATAACCAACACTTCTTAGTGGGTGCCCTTCATGAGTTCTGCTGGTCCCTATATTCCTTTTCACAGACGTGGTGCAGGTTGAGAAGTTCATCTTCAATATTACAAATGTGAACTTTGACCTCATTCATCTTCCATGTTTTTCAGTTCTACTTTAAACATGGTTTTAGTTGTAAGTAGCCAAAAGTACATCTCAAAACCTAGATGCCTCTACCCACAGTTGAATTTCGATTATTTCTGCTTCTGACTCTCCTAGCTTTATGGGATTAGTAACTCCCAAAATAAATAGATGTATAGATGTGTTATCCTGATTTAGATTTTGCAGGAATGATGGTTTTTTTCAAAAGTCCACACACTTTTATAGGACCGCTTTTACATTTAATAGGATATGGGCACAAGACCACATAGAAGCAGAGCTGATCATCATAGAACAAAGCAAAACAAAAGGGCCTATATGGAAATAGAACCTAAGCTGTGGCCTCTATAATACTGTGCTTTGAGCAAATGGATTAAACACGAAAATATATACACACAATTGGTAGTGCACAAAGAATCATTCATTCATTCATTTTTTCATCTAAGTATAATTTATGGAATGTCAACTACATGACAAGTATGATGTATTTACTAAATAAAAAATTATATACTTTTCTTTTTTAAACCAGCATCATCTTTGAGGCAAATCAAGTATGTGATTAAATCAAAGAAATAGCCAGGTACTGAGGAGTAGTATCTCAAGAAGGTCATGTGAATCTGCCAAGGTTCCATCATCTCTCCAAGGCAAGGTCATGCTTAAATGCAAGAGGCCTGTGCCTTCCTTGTGAGAGGGCACCCACATTAAAAGATGTATTTCCTTCACATATTCTCTGATGCCCAAAGTACTCTTTAGCAAGAGACAGCCATTTCATGACATAATTGAAGGAAATACCTAAGTCCAGAGGTAACATATTGTCAAGGACTCCCATTAGGATGCAAGAAACTAAAATCCGCTTCTCACTGTGACTTTGATACCAAGGTATGGAATGTTTATATTGGACTTGAAATTTTAAGATTTAAGAGGTTGAGGTGAACTCCATGGAATAAATGGGAATACACACACACACACACACACACTCGTGTAGACTGGAGTATTGAAAACATTCTGTGCCCTCTCACCTACTTTCAGGCCATGCTTGATATTGTCATGACAAGTCTGCCTACTCAGGAGTCCTGCTCATTCACCAGTGTCTGGTCACCAGCCCTGAAGTTGCTCAGACAACTTGGCTTTGTTGGTCTGACTTGGTCCAGATCAGTGAGATTAGGCTGTTCCGTGAACCTTTGTATGTTGCGCAGAACTAACTTCTAAAATTGCAGCAATCCCAAGAAGACTCAGAAGTAAATCACATAAATTACTTGAATCTGAAAAGGGGAGGAGGGGGGTAACAAATTTTAGTACAAAAGAACAGACCTGCACCTGGAGATGGGAAATAGTTTTTAGAAACAATTGTTACCACTGTTTATGTGACACACTGGGACACTGTGAGGACAGAGAACTACAGATCTTTGGATTTCAACCATAACTGAAATCAAGTGAATGAAAATTAAATGATAAAACAGGCCAAAGAGAATGACAATAAAAATTTATATGGCAGGGGATACTACTTTAAACTCAGTTCACGATCCGTGTATTGCTAGAGGTTTTCAGAACACAGAAAGTACTTACTTGCCCCAAATTCATTGAAATTGAGTTCTGCGAATATAACATACCCTCCCCATGCCTGAGGTGTAAGGTTTAGAGATCTCTGAAAATAGATTCATCAATGAATATTTGATCCTGGCCAAAAAAAATAAGAAAAATTAATAAAGCCTAGAGCAGCTAACCTCATTCTCTTGAGGGCACTGGCTAAAGTCTTTCTATTATTCTGATTACATCAGAGAGAAAATTCCAATTGCACACTGATCCTTTTAACTTCATGCTAATCAGTTTTCCTTTTAACTAGGTCTGTAAATAGGTGACAGAAATAGGACTAGGGTAGTATAGGGAGTACAAGTGAGGAAAACCAGGAGAATTTGAAGCTAAAAATTCTAAAGCAAGAATTACAAGCAATTTCTCTTATGTAGCTATAGAAATATAAATAAATATAAGCATAATTGACTGGAGTTCTTAATCAAGATCGGTTACTAACCTTATTTCCATTCCAGAAGTGGCTGAGGAATTCAACGTATGTCCATCAATAATAGTGCCTCTGGGGCTGCATATTCTTAAGCATCTTATGCCTCTAAAGGAGCATGGGAGTGTGTATCTGGGAAAATCACTCCCCCCAGAAGATTCCAATACTTCCCCTCCAGAGCTGTCCCTTCCCCCATTTTTCTCCAATTGATGTACCTCTTTGTGCCTTAGTTTCCTCAATAAAATGAGAGTATGTTTAAGAATCTGTAAATGATAAATGGATATAAGAAAAGTTTTAATATCTCCCATTTGCATGTTTTATTCAGACAATTTGTTAAATATGGTACAACACAACTGGATTTGTTGGATGTTCTAGTTAAGTTCTTGAGCACTTAGGTTCCAAAGAGAATCTAAAAATAGCTTAGATTGGAAGTAAATATGGTCCACAGTCTGTTTAAAGGTCTTGATGACTCTGCTTCAGAGTATTGAGACTGATCCTACCAAATACTTTTTAAAAATTTTTAAGTGTTTATTTATTTTGAGAGACAGAGAAAGCAGAGGAGGGGCAGAGAGAGAGAATCCCAGGCAGGCTCCTTGCTGTCAGCGCAGAGCCCGACACAGGACTCAAATTCATGAACCGTGAGATCATGACCTGAGCCGAAACCAAGAGTGGGATGCTTAACCGACTGAGCCACCCAGGTGTCCCTAATTCTATCAAATATTTTCAAAGAGAGAAGAAAATACACAGAATTGGCTTACATCAAACATTGAACTGCGCATCATCACAGTGATTAACATTTATTAAGCCCTAAATATATGCAAGTAGGTTGTTAAGAGCTTAACATGTAATATCGTATTTAATCCCCCACAACAGTCTTTTATTATCACTCCCATTTTACAGATATAACATTCACACTTCAAGAAATTATGTAACATACCTCATATCCTATAAAAAGTTACTAACTCAATATTCAAGCCTAAATTTTATGATTACGACATTTTGCCTTTTACCTACCATACTAAGTTCCTAGAAATATCAGAAGTGATCAGAAGAAATTATAACTCGGAAAGAATTGTAGAGTGTCATGTCTGTGTCTATGCTATTTTATTGTTTCACAAGATGAATGGAAAGAAACTATGTCAGGATTTGAGTCTTAATACAACTTCACAGAGGAAGAGGGGGATATGACTGATCACATTCCCAAATAGTTTATTTTGTAATGGTACAACTGAAGGAAACTTGCTCTTATAATAGGAGACTATAGATTTCTTCAATAATAAATTAATTTATAGAGAAAAATAGTAACTCACTGTTATAATGTCTTATAAGAAGACATTATACTTTCCTTAGAAAGTTTCTTAGACAAGAAACTTTCCTCTTGCCTAATTAAAATAAACTGATAATAAGTTGGATGCTTTGTCCCCGAGATGGCCACATTTGTACTGGGAAAAGGAAACATTTAGAACAAAATTACTTGCAAAAGAGATTTTGAAGTTGGACCTTGTCACTAGGGGGCACTTAGGGATATAAAATCAGCATTGCCAAAAGTGTTTTCTGAAATAAAGCAATTACTGGCATGTATCTTTTCAAGGGAGGATAAAATACTTGTGTGTATAGACATAAGATTCAGGATGTCTTCTGATCGACTATTTTTAGGTGCCAGGTTGATTGGAGAAGGAGCATTTAAAGTGTGCACAGTACTAGAGTCAGAAGTCCTGTCTTCTCTCTCCTGTATTTCACCACTGGAAGCACAAATGAGATGCTAAGAAGAAAATAATAATAGTAGTAGTAATTAATAATAATAATAATAAAGGAAGAAGAGAACAGGGGAGACAAAATCCTTCCTCCTGCCAAGTCCCTTTCTTTGCTTCCTCTGAGCATCTTTCTCACTGTTCTTGTCCCTTCCTGCCTTTTTTCCCTGAGGACATCCGTCCTGCCCCCTCTCTTCCTCAGTTATATGGTCTTTGTTTTTACTGAACTGTCTTTCATTTCATTTCTTCCCACTGTGCCCAGCTCTGTTCTTTCACTTTATTGTTCTTTGTTGTCATTAGCTGCAACATTGCGTTCCGGTTTGGGTTTTTATTCCTATTTTGTAGGGTTTTTTTGGTTTGGGGTTTGTTTGTTTGTTCCTTTTTCAGACGCTTGCATCACTATATCCTTAAGAAATCAATAAAATGTGTTTCCAGGATCTGCTTTACCTAAACTTGGTGGTCATAGCGTGTGATCTGAGGCCAGAGGAAGATAGTTTTTCACACTGATCAAGTAAATGGGGAGAAAAACAAAAGAGCAAAAAACACGTTTTTACAGGACACAAACCAGCAGGAAAACCTATTTCGTGGTGTTATATAGAAGACCAAAACCACAGATTAAAAAGAGGAAGGTGTGGTAAGAAAGCTTGCTTTTGTCCACAGGACACTGCAAAACCAGTTTAATTGATGTTCTTTTCAGAATTCATCATTTTTTGGGGTTGTCATGTGAAGAAGTTGTAAACTACGTAAAATCATTAAGTGCTGTATTTAAGGGATATTAGATATCTCAGCAACACCTTACAGCAAAGATGAGAGACCTTCAATCGCCCTACTCCTTAATGTGAAGGGAAAAAAAATCTTCCTATATTATGCACCCTATCTACGGAAATTACCCTGCAGTTATAATTAAGGAAATAATTGCAAGTACAATTTACCAGGTCCGTGCCCATCATTTCATCCTGTAAATTGAAACACTTCACCCACCGACCTAGATTGTGAGCTTTGGGCTAACCTCCCATGAGTGGTAGATGTAGGTCTTCTTGAATAATGACATGTTAGTCTGGGACTGGGAATCATGAATTTGGTTCCTTGTTCCCCTGACTCACCATGTGGTCAGGAAAGTCTACACATCATCAATTTTTTCTGGTAGGAAAATGATTAGTGTAATTGTTATGCAGATTACTCTAGAGCCTTGATTTCAATAAGCCATTCTTAGCACCCAACTCTGCCCTCAACCTTTAAATAAACTTTTTATTCTCACAAACAACAAATGTTACTTCAGATGTCAGTTTTCTCAAAATTATTATTTCAAAATTATTTTCAGGATGAATTATGTTAATTTTTCTACTTATTTAAAGCTAAATCAAATCATAAGACATCTATCCGTTAGTCAACCCGCATGGTTGAGTTACAATAGATAAGTTAATTGTAATTTCAATTTAACTTAAATTAAATTAATTAGCTTGTTTAAAATAAGTTAAATTTCAATTAAATTTCAATTTCATTTCAGAAAGAAATTGGTTTTTCCTTTTTTGCCATTTGACTTCTCCTCCCACCTGACGTTACTGCCCTGAGCCGACTTCATATTTTATATATTTACACAGTCATTAATATTGTATAACTCCCTAACACTTCTCCTAGGAAGACAGAACATTTGCTTTTCTGTGTTCACTGTAATGTGTTGCATTTCTATATCACATCCACTTCTTAGCTTCTAGGAATTCCAAGAAGGCCAATGAGTGCAAAGAGCTTCATTTTTGTTGCCTCTAAACAGACTAATGCAGGGTACTGTAATGTAACACAGTATGTCCAACAACAATGGGATCTAACACTTTATTCAACAGAGCAGTGATTCCATCAGAGGCTGCAGGCCGTCCTAGGAAGAATTTCTGAAAGATTGTGAGGATAGTTTCTTGTTACAAAAATTGAGGGTCTCTGGCATTTAGTGGATCGAAGCCAATACTGTTAGACATCATTGAATGTACAAGTCAGTTCTACCCAACGAAGAACTGCCCCCAGTTGCACGTGGTTTCCTCAAATCCTACTGGACGTTCTTGAAGTCATGTTTATAATTAGGTGATCATAGACCCTTACTCTATTTGAGACATAAACAAAGAAATTATTGTTATTTTAAGAGACACCAGATTTTCCAGAAAAGAATTACCCTGTAAACAAAGGGAAAGCTTTTTAAAATTTTGCTCGGAACTTGACCAAGAGAATTCCTTTGAAAAACTATGTCACCAACTGCTGATTTGCTCATTTGGAACACTAATACATAGTGTGTATCAATCTGGGATTATTGCTGATACATTCAGTGTTCTAGGTATTGGTTCAACCCTCTTGCTACTCTTCATTATTCCCTTTTGGTAGTCTTTCCTAGGAAGACTTACGTATTCAAGTTTGTATTGTTTTATTATAAATTATTGCCCTTTGGTTCTTTTTGGTGATAATTAGGACATTTAATTAAATTTTTGAAATTACATGTGCATGTAAGTTTTACCATATGTGCATTTCATTTCAAGATAATTGTATCAGTTAGCTATTGCTGCATAATAAACCACCCCCAAAATTTCATAATGTCACCCGACCACCACCCAACTTACCAGCTCTGTGCGTTTATAATTTAGACTGAACTTCCTCATGATTCTGTAGACACGTGCAGAGGTCAGGCGGTAGGCTTTGCCAATATTGACTGGACTTTCTCCCATGTCTAGAGTCTCGGTTGAGACAACTGGACTATCTCACTTTGGTCCATGTGTGTCTCATCCTCCCATAGGCTAGCCCAGACATGGTCATATGGCAGAGGCAAGAGATTTTAGTCGAGCCAGCCTAGACTCAAAACTGTCACATTGTCACTCTTCCTGCATTCCATTGACAAAACAAGTCACAGAAATTTCCAGATTCAAAGGATGGGAAAATAAATTCCATCTTTTGGGAGGGGCTAGTACAGGAAGGGAAGGAAACAATTGCTGCATTGTTTACAAACACCTGGCCACAACATTTGTTATAAAAGGTAGTGTTGGGTCTAACCATAGGTCTAAAAACCACTACAATAGTCAAAGAAGAAGCACGGAAAGAGATATGGTCAAATTTGTACTCAGAAGATCATCCGGCACTCTGTAGCGGGTGGATTGCCGAGAGACATGGGTGGAATAAAGGAAATAGTAAGGCAATTGCAGACTCCCAGTGAGGGATGGACTGAAAAACATGAAGAATGATGCAGGCCTCCAGATAGAGTTCTGCAATTTGTGACCTGCAGAGTGAATGGGAATTAAAAACTCACTTCATTGTTTCCAAGCTGTGGGCCCTGGCCCCAGGGCTGAATTAGCTCAAAGGAAGGAGCAACTTTTTCTAAGTCTTCCACCCAAAACAAGTACCTTGTCTTTATTTTGTCAGTCCCAAGGGGAATCTTTTTAAAACTGTGTCTTTCCACAGGAAGCAGCATTCTGTAATTGGCACCAAGGCTCTGTAAATGTTTGGCCAGAGACTGGACTGCCATCTCATGATTCCATGCCTTTGCTCACACTTTCTCTTCTGCTTGGAATGACCTTAGCCCCTCGTGTGCCTGGCAAATGTTTTGTTGTCTTTCAGTGTAATACTAGGATTACCTGCTTCTGATTCCATACCACCCCCTACCTTGGTGGAAGAGAATGCATCCCCCCCCCCCATGTTGTGTTGATGTTTTTACCCAGTACAAAGCTCTATCCTAAGCAGCTCTGGTCTCAAATGGGATCCTGAACAATCCAGTTCTGTCTTGTCAAAGCTGCTACTACCACTACCACTATGAAATACAATTTTTTAGAAATTTGTGATATTATTTTAGCAATTACATATTGCTAAGTTTGATATGTTTGTGTTTTATCTGCCCCTCTAATGTATTTGCCTACTTCCTTCCACTGGATCCCAGTGAAGTTTCAGATTTTTTCATAGTACCCAACACAGGGTCAGGCACAGAGCAGGCATTCAGTAAATGTTTTTTTATTTATTTATTTAATTTTATTTTTTATTTTTTAAAATTTACATCCAAATTAGTTAGTATATAGTGAAGCAATGATTTTAGGAGTAGATTCCTTAGTACCCCTTACCCATTTAGCCCATCCCCCCTCCCACAACCCCTCCAGGAACCCTCAGTTTGTTCTCCATATTTATGAGTCTCTTTTGTTTTGTCCCCCTCCCTGTTTTTATATTATTTTTGTTTCCCTTCCCTTATGTTCATCTGTTTTGTCTCTTGAAGCCCTCATATGAGTGAAGTCATATGATTTTTGTCTTTCTCTAATTTCACTTATCATAATACCCTCCAGTTCCATCCACGTAGTTGCAAATGGCAAGATTTCATTCTTTTTGACTGCTGAGTAATACTCCATTGTATATATACATACCATATTTTCTTTATCCATTCATCCATCAATGGACATTTGGGCTTTTTCCATACTTTGGCTATTGTTGATAGTGCTGCTATAAACATGGGGGTGCATGTGTCCCTTCAAAACAGCATACCCGTATCCCTTGGGTAAATGCCTAGTAGTGCAATTGCTGGGTCGTAGGGTAGTTCTATTTTTAGTTTTTTGAGAAACCTCCATACTGTTTTCCAGAGTGGCTGCACCAGCGTGCATTCCCACCAACAATGCAAAAGAGATTCTCTTTCTCCTCATCCTTGCCAACATCTGTTGTTGCCTGAGTTGTTAATGTTAGCCATTCTGACAGGTGTAAGGTGGTATCTCATTGTGGTTTTGATTTGTATTTCCCTGATGATGAGTGATGTTGAACATTTTTTCATGTGTCGGTTGGCCATCTGGATGTCTTCTTTGGAGAAGTGTCTATTCATGTCCTTTGCCCATTTCTTCACTGGATTATTTGTGTTTTGGGTGTTGAGTTTGATAAGTTCTTTGTAGATTTTGGATACTAACCCTTTATCTGATATGTCATTTGCAAATATCTTCTCCCATTCTGTCGATTGCCTTTTAGTTTTGCTGATTGTTTCCTTTGCTGTGCAGAAGCTTTTTATTTTGTCGAGGTCCCAGTAGTTCATTTTTGCTTTTTTTCCCCTTGCCTCCGGAGACATGTTGAGTAAGAAATTGCTGCAGGCAAGATCAAAGAGGTTTTTGCCTGCTTTCTCCTCGAGGATTTTGATGGCTTCCTGTCTTGCATTTAGGTCTTTCATCCGTTTTGAGTTTATTTTTGTGTATGGTGTAAGAAAGTGGTCCAGGTTCATTCTTCTGCATGTCGCTGTCCAGTTTTCCCACCACCACTTGCTAAAGAGACTGTCTTTACTCCATTGGATATTCTTTCCTGCTTTGTCAAAGATTAGTTGCCCATACATTTGTGGGTCGATTTCTGGCTTCTCTATTCTATTCCATTGATCTGAGTGTCTTTTCTTCTGCCAGTACCATACTGTCTTGATGATTACAGCTTTGAAGTATAGCTTGAAGTCTGGGATTGTGATGCCTCCTGCTTTGGTTTTCCTTTTCAAGATTGCTTTGGCTATTCGGGGTCTTTTCTGGTTCCATAAAAATTTTAGGATTATTTGTTCTAGCTCTGTGAAGAATGCCGGTGTTACTTTCATAGGGATTGCATTGAGTATGTAGATTGCTTTGGGTAGTATCAACATTTTAACAATATTTGTTCTTCCTATCCAGGAGCATGGAATCTTTTTCCGTTTCTTTGTGTCTTCTTCGGTTTCTTTCATAAGCTTTCTATAGTTTTCAGTGTATAGATTTTTCACCTCTTTGGTTAGATTTATTCCTAGGTATTTTATGGTTTTTGGTGCAACTGTAAATGGGATCGATTCCTTGGTTTCTCTTTCTGTCGCTTCATTGTTGGTGTACAGAAATGCAACCGATTTCCGTGCATTGATTTTATATCCTGCAACTTTGCTGAATTCATGAATCAATTCTAGCAGTTTTTTGGTGGAATCGTTTGGGTTTTCCATATAGAGTATCATGTCATCTGAGAAGAGTGAAAGTTTGACCTCCTTCTGGCTGATTTGGATGCCTTTTATTTCTTTTTGTTGTCTGATTACAGAGGCTAAGACTTCCAATACTATGTTGAATAACAGTGGCAAGAGTGAACATCCCTGTCTCGTTCTTGACCTTAGGGAGAAAGCTCTCAGTTTTTCCCCATTGAAGATGATATTAGCGTTGAGTCGCTCGTATGTGGCTTTTATCATCCCGAGGTATGATCTTTCTATCCCTACTTTCTTGAGGGTTTTTATCAAGAAACGATGCTGTATTTTGTCAAATGCTTTCTCTGCATCTATTGAGAGGATCATATGTTCCTTGTCCTTTCTTTTATTGATGTGATGAATCATGTTAATTGTTTTGCGGATATTGAACTAGCCCTGCATCCCAGGTATAAATCTCACTTGGTCGTGGTGAATAACTTTTTTAATGTATTGTTGGATCTGGTTGGCTAATATCTTGTTGAGGATTTTTGCATCCATGTTCACCAGGGTAATTGGTCTATACTTCTTTTTAGTGGGTCTTTTTCTGGTTTTGGGATCAAGGTAATGCTGGCTTCATAGAAAGAGTTTGGAAGTTTTCCTTCCGTTTCTATTTTTTGGAACAGTTTCAAGAGAATAGGTGTTAACTCTTCCTTAAATGTTTGGTAGAATTCCCCTGGAAAGCCATCTGGCCCTGGACTCTTGTTTTTTGGCAGATTTTTGATTACTAATTCGATTTCCTTACTGGTTATGGGTCTGTTCAAATTTTCTATTTCTTCCTGTTTCAGTTTTGGTAGTGTATATGTTTCTAGGAATTTGCCCATTTCTTCCAGATTGCCCATTTTGTTGGCATATAATTGCTCATAATATTCTCTTATTATTGTTTTTATTTCTGTTGTGTTGGTTGTGATCTCTCCTCTTTCATTCTTGATTTTACTTATTTGGGTCCTTTCCTTTTTCTTCTTGATCAAACTGGCTAGTGGTTTATCAATTTTGTTAATTCTTTCAAAGAACCAGCCTCTGGTTTCATTGATCTGTTCTACTGTTTTTTTGGTTTCGATAGCATTAATTTCTGTTCTAATCTTGATTATTTCCTGTCTCGGCTGGTTTGGGGTTTTATTTGCTGTTCTTTTTCCAGCTCCTTAAGGCGTAAGGTTAGGTTGTATATCTGAGATCTTCCTTCTTTAGGAAGGCCTGGATTGCTATATAATTTCCTCTTATGACCGCCTTTGCTGTGTCCCAGAGGTTTTGGGTTGTGGTGCTATCATTTTCATTGACTTTCATATACTTTTTAATTTCTTCTTTAACTACTTGGTTAGCCCATTCATTCTTTAGTAGGATGTTCTTCAGTCTCCAAGTATTTGTTACCTTTCCAAATGTTTTCTTGTGGTTGATTTCGAGTTTCATAGCATTGTGGTCTGAAAATATGCATGGTATGATCTCGATCTTTTTCTAAGTTCTTTTTTTTTCACATTTATTTATTTTTGAGAGACAGAGTGAGACAAAGTGAGAGTGGGGGAGGGGCAGAGAGAGAGGGAGACACAAGATCGGAAGCAGGCTCCAGGCTCTGAGCTGTCAGCACAGAGCCCAACGCGGGGCTCAAAGCCACAGACCGTGAGATCATGACCTGAGCCGAAGTTGGATGCTCAACCGACTGAGCCACCCAGGTGCCCCTGATCTCGACCTTTTTGTAGTTATTTAGGGCTGATTTGTGTCCCAGTATATGGTCTATTCTGGAGAACGTTCCATGTGCACTGGAGAAGAATGTATATTCTGCTGCTTTAGGATGAAATGTTCTGAATATGTCTGTTAAGTCCATCTGGTCCAATGTGTCATTCAAAGCCATTGATTCCCTGTTGATTTTTTGATGAGATGATCTGTCCATTGCTGTGAGTGGGGTGTTGAAGTCTCCTACTATTATGGTATTACTATCGATGAGTTTCTTGATATTTGTGATTAATTGATTTATATATTTGGGTACTTTCACATTTGGTGCATAAATGTTTACAATTGTTAGGTCTTGGTCTATAGACCCCTTGATTATGACATAATGCCCTTTTGCATCTCTTGATACAATCTTTACTTTAAAGTCTAGATTGTCTGATGTAAGTATGGCTACTCCAGCTTTCTTTTGTTGACCATTAGCATGATAGATGGTTCTCCATCCTCTTGTTTTCAATCTGTAGGTGTCTTTAGGTCTAAAGTGGGTCTCTTGTAAACAGCATATAGATGAGTCTTGGTTTCTTATCCATTCTGTTACTCTATGTCTTTTGATTGGAGCATTGAGTCCATTGACGTTTAGAGTGAGTTCAGTAAATGTTTTTTAAATGAATAGATTCTTGTGAAATATAGTTATTACTCTGTTTCCTCTTGTCCTTTTGAGCAGAGAAGAAAAATACTTTACCAAATCAGATATACTTCTAAGTTATGAATCTCTACTGTCAGTATATTTCTTCTGTTTAGAAATCTCAGCTTCTAGTGGATGATGACAGACAACTGAAGCTTGGCATTTAGACTGTCCGCTCATGTGTGATAAGTAACTAACCACAAAACACACACACACACACACACACACACACACACACACATATTCAAAGCATACAAACTGATTGTTTAATTTTCCCAAAATTTAAATCACAATTCTATTTTTCAAAATTTGTAAGAGTATAGTAGAGAAACTCGTTATTGAAGAAAATCTTTTGTCTAAAACTGGCTTTTGATATCACGCTCCCTAGTTCTAAGTCACACAGACATCTCTCAGCATTGAGGAGGTAGTTTCTCTGAACCCCACCTCCCAATCAGCCAGAGAAATTCTACTTGTATTTATATGATACATTGGGCTTCCACACTGGATTTTGATGGAATAAAGGGTTTAATGTTGTTAGATAAACAAATGAATATGTAAAACACTGATGTCAAAAACAAGTCATTTGTCATGAGGGGCAGACTCATATTATCACCTCCTGCATTATCTGTTTTGTACCCTATCCATTCTTCAAAGACCTAGTTTATATCTACTCCAATCTACTCCTTCTGCAAAGTCTTACTAGTTTCCCCAGTGGATGGGTTGCTGCAGTCTCTGTGCCTTATGTTATCCGTTCACACACCTTTGTGTCCTTTGGGGACAGTGATTTCCAAAGTGGGTTGCTCATAGTCCAAGAGGTATGCAAGATTATATATTAGGGAAGAAAATATTGGAAGTTCCATTTGTGTGTATTTTTTGTCTTCTTAGTTCTCTATTTTGGTATAGAATACATTGTATAAGATCAAAATATTCCACCACAGTGGTATGTGATAGATATATGATAGATGGTAGAGATAGATAGATAGATAGATAGATAGATAACAAATAAATGGTGGGAGACTTTAGTGCTTCACAATGAAAAAAAGTTTTAAGACCACTTGTCTGGTCTGTTGACTCCTAGGATAGAATTTCTTCATCTTGTATATTCAGATCAAATATCACTTGCCTAATAAATTAGTTTTGAAAGAACAGGTAAATTATTTTGGATTTTCTACATTTAAGTTTTCTGAAGGCAAAGCACGTCTAAGCTAAAATTTTGAGAAGTCCTTTCATAAGTGAGCACCTTTGTCACCAAATTGTGTCTTGTTTTTCTTGAAAGATGCCACTATGACCAGTTTTTCCTGAAGTGCTGAAGCCCACAGTTCCTCATGTGGAAACTAAGAGCAAAGCAGATGTGGTTAGACAATTGAGAAGGCTGGAGTGAGTCCACAGAGCATGGTTAGCTGTATACACCACTTTGGAAATGGGGGTGAGAGGTGAGGTTGGGAAAGGGGGTGTCTGTAGTGGGATCTTGCCAGGGATGCGAGGGAGGCAGAAGGTGTCATTCTGAATGCATGCTCCAAATGATCAACAAAGACAGCTTGGATCTCTGCCTTGCTGAGCATCCTGTCAGTGAGTTAAACGAGCATGCTATCACTCTCATTTTCTCTTTCATTTTGTTATGCTATCCTCTTGTATTTTAACTGATGTCTTTTATAATCCGCCATTAAATAACTAGCTTTGTGGGGCTCAGTTGGTTGAGCATCCAACTCTTGATTTCTATTCCGGTCATGATCCCAGGGTTGTGGGATGGGGCCCTGCACCTGGCTCCACACTGAGTGTGGAGCCTGCTTAAGATTCTCTCTGTCTGTTTCTCTGCCCCTGTCCCCTGCTGTGCTCTCACTCTCTAAAATAAAATAAAATAATATAGTATAAAACAAAATCTAGCTTTGTATCATTACACACTGTTCTTACTCAACATCCCAGCATCCAACTAAATTAATTATATGTATTTTGAATTCTTACTTTAATCTTATCAATGGATTTCCCTAAATATACAGATAATAATTAGGCTACTAACTCTGTAACATTTCATAAATTATAACTCTTATAAAATCCCTGAAATGTAGGTCATTTTTATCCCTTTGGTTACAACGTAGGAAGTTAGGGAGAAATATACAACTTTCTCAATAGAGAGAAAATGATATACTACCATGAAATCCTTTAATTTTCTCTAACTTCCAATATTTTCTTTATATAAACTCTTAAAATTTTTGTTCTGTTTAAATTTTAAATTAAATACTGAGTTTGATCTTATAAAACATTTAATCACTTTTGGAAATGCATTTTATGAGACCCAGTAAAGCCAGTTTCAATGATATGAACTAAAAATCTAATATCATGCTTGGAACACAATTTTTGAGACCACACTGCATCACTGGTGGTATTTACTTTGGAAAATGAATTATTGTGTTATGGGCTGAATCCTGCCAGAATTGATTTTGAACATCCAAAGTGGAATATTTTGGATACTATAGTTTAATATGAAGTGAACAGGCAAATAGCATTTTATTTTCTTAAAAAGTAATAAAGTGGTTTCAATAAGTTGTTATAGCTCGTATTTATTACCTACTCTGTGGCTCCAAACCATAAATCGACGGCTATATCTGAAGTGTAAGCAAATACTGTTCTGTATAAATGTGGCATAAGCATTTTCAAAGCTTGTTGCACAATCTCATTATCGTGATCAGTTATTGCTTTTCTTCCCAAGAGAAGGGTTGTCCATCCTAATTTAGCAGAGAAGAACTGATCTTTATTATATTCTCCTGAGTGAAAAGTAGCTCCAGTTCTTTCAGATGGAATGATAACCAGAATGACTTATTGGCGGGGGGGTGGGGGGGGGGAGTGGGAGGGGGGTGGGCTGCTGAGGGGCCAGAACTGCAAATATCCAGAGCAAAGCCCATTGGTGCCTTGGGCAGTGCACCCCCCTGGGCAAAGAGCATGGCTTCAAAAGTCCTTCCTGTACATTTTCACATGATAACCAGGGATTTCCAGCATTTATAAGACATTCCTTCCATTTGATATGGAAGACTATGACATAATAGTCTCTCTGGATTTCTTTATGCTCCCATTTCTTTATTTTCATCTTTACCGTCTTTATGCTCCTTGTCCATTTGTTAGTTAGTTAGTATTTTTTTTCAATATCTGTTTTATGTCTAAGCCAGTGCCAGATCCCAAGATGGCAGAGACAGGATTTATTCTCTCAGAAGGGAAGACCAGGCAGACAAGCCAGCAATTGAGACCCAGTGGTATGGGTGCCACAGTAAAGGTCCAAGCAGAGGGCCGTGAGGACACAATGCAGAGAGAGATGAAGTCCAGTAGGGAGGGTCTGGGGGGACTCCAGAGAGCTCAGCCTTGTGGTGTGCCTTGAAAGAAGGGAAGCTGAGCTCCAGCTCTAACTCAGGCTGTGTCTGGAAGCATCAGCAGGCTCTGCCTGTTGTGGCTGCTGCAGCTGATACTGGTGCTCCTGATGACGACGGCATTAAAAAGTTACAAAGTAACCAGCAACACAGGATGGGAATTTTAAATAAAAGCAAAGTTTTTCAGTAATTTTCTAAGTAAGGTGCATTCTATGGTGTGGAACTGTGTGTTTTGCGGGGGAAATTAATGGCAGGAGGTATGCTGGTTTGGGCCTTGTCTCCCAGGTCTGAAAGACAGTGATGGTAACATAGCACAGCAGTAATGTACTAATATAAAAGGAAAATAATTATCGAAGATTAATTTTGAGTGATACTGTTTGAGTATTAGAATGGCCGGCAGACTACGGGATGGCAGCCATCTTAACCTTTTCCTCATCAAAAGTTTCCAACTCAGTTTGCAGGGACGCGGCCATGGAACAATAGCTATTCCCTAATGACACAAGTCAATGGGACAATCCCTTTACAAGCAGCTTAACTGGAATCTTCCACTGTGCAGAGAGATACCTCTGTTATAAAGTGGTTTCTCCTCCAATTCCATGCCATGGAACCAATTTAAATGATGTGTATAAGAAGAAGAAGCCAAACCCTCACAGACGGTCTAGAAAGATGGATTGCATTGTAATTGTTGTGCCTCATAAGATCATACTCGAACATTTTGGTTTTATGGCTAAAGACTGTGTTACTAGTAATAACACTGTCTCTACTGAGGATTCTGTTCATAGTTACGTTGTGGAGAACTACTTATTTTAGGAAAATTTATTCCATGCTCTGAATGATTGCTCACATTTATTGAGCAATGGCTGTGGGGAAGATAGGGTGGGTGTGGTCCTAAGCACTCTACAATACAACCCTGTCAGGAGAATCTGCTATTGTTCCCTTTTAGAGATGAAAAAGTGAAGCTCACAGAATTAAACAACTTGCCCACTGGCTAGCAAGTGGTAGAACAAAACTGGAACTCAAGTGGTCAGAATTCGGGAACCATACTGTGACTCATTATCCTAATATATTTAAGATACTTATAAAAAATACTGTATGTTTTTCTGAAGTTGTGAGATTTGTTTAAAGATACAAAGGATTATTGTTGACAACAGAATAATATACCCTAAATCAACTGATTTTTCTACAATAAACATAAGGTCAAATTAAAGGACGAGGCATAGGGGCACCTGGGTGGTTCAGTCGGTTAAACCTCCACCTTTGGCTCAGGTCATGATCTCACGGTTCATGAGTGTGAGCCCCATGTCGGGCTCTCTGCTTTGCAGAGCCTGCTTCAGATCCTCTGTCTCCTTCTCTCTCTGCCCTTCCTCTGCTCACACCCCCTCTCTCAAAACTAAATAAACATTTCAAAAAGGACTAGACATAGTTTATATACCTAAATGTACACACAGATATAATATATGACATTAGATTGTATGCACATGTGCACACAGGCATGCATTCACACACACACTGTAGAAAAACAAGAGACTACTGGACAGAAATCTGAGGCTGCCCTTTAACTTGAGTTAAAAATCTTGAGTCTTTCTAGGAAATTTTTTTAAGAAAAATGTTTCTATAAATGTTTATTTATTTTGAGAGAGAGAGAGAGAGGGATCAGGGAGGAGCAGAGGGAGAGAGAGAGAGAGAGAGAGAGAGAGAAAATCCCAAGCAGTCTCCATGCTCAGTACAGAACCCAACGTGCGTCTTGAACTCCCGAACCACGAGAACCAAGCCGAACTAAGCCGAACCAAGAGTCAGACACTTAACCGACTGAGCCACCCAGGCACCCCAGTCTAGTAAATTATTAAATTGCCCAGTGTCTAACATCCCTTTGGGCAACAATCTCCCTTCTCTCTTTCAGCCTCTAGCCCATGACGTTTGGTTTCGATCTATGCAGAATGATTGCCACGTTACAGTTAGCCAATAATTATAAAAGCATTGATGTAGAATAGAACTTTCCTCTTCCTTACTCCCTGTGTCCACAGCCCTCCAATAAAAAGATAGGTTGCTGCCTAAGAGTCACATTTACAGAGTATAAGTAATAAGAACATTAGATGCAACATACGAGGGTATAGGAACTGAGTGTGACAAATTGTCTTTTGGAGCTATCACGCAGGCTTGCCCACGGAATCCTACATGGACAGAACAGACTGGTGAGCACCACAGGATGCAGTGCCACCCAAAGCATGATGTTCCAGAGGTTGGATCAGATCCAGTCTCTGCCAACAAAGTGTATAAGTAGTGCACAGAGAATCTGCCTCTGTCCCCAAATGGGTATTGCATATTAACCATATAATTTCTTTTTATTAAAACCATTAAAAACAAGGTCTTTGAAAATTCTTGTATTGTTTTAGTTCTCTCTTAAAAGAGAAACTGAAATTTTAACTGAAATAAAGGAAAACACAACCTAAACTAAGTGATTATAGAACTAAGTTAAAAGGAATTAAGATCTATGCTCAAGCACTTTGTTTAGTAACAGGAAGACAGAGCAAAGCAACTCTCTTTTCAGGTTCCTTGTTGGGTTAAAAAGTGACATAGACGTATCACCTTAGATTATTTTTTTTAAGTAGATACCACACCCAGCATGGGGCCCAACTTGGGGCTTGAACTTACCACCCTGAGATCAAGACCTGAGCTTGATCCAATCCGAGTCAGATGCTTACCTGACTGAGCACCCAGGCACCCCAACTCATCCTAGATTTTTAATCTCAATTTAGAGTTGTTAATAAAAATTGTCTGAAATTGATTTTTTAAACACTATTGTTTTATGTGTCAATGAGCTACAGTTTCAGAAAGCTATGTTCGACTGGTATTTATCGGTTGAAATTTTATTGGTTATCTTTTGTTCCATAACAAATTACCACAACACTTAGCAGCTGAAAACTACACTTATTATTTCATAGTTTCTGTGGATCAGGAATCCAGTCACAGCTTAGCTAGAGAATTTTAGCTTGGAGTTTCCCATAGGCTACAGTCATCTTTCGGCTTGTTACTCCCAAGCTCACTCATGTGAACAGGCCTCACAAAATCTGCTTCCAAGCTCTGTCATGTGGGCCTCTCCATGGGACTGCCTCACGACATGGCAACTGGCTTCCCTCAGAAGTGAGCAATCCAAGAGAGAATGCCCGAGATATAAGCCACAGTCCTCTTTAACTTAAAACTAAACATGATATTCCAACACTTCTGCCATATACTATTTTCAAGAAGGGAATCAGTAAATCCAGCCGACATTCAAGGGGAAGGGATTCACAGGACATGAATACCAGAAGGTAGGGATCATTGAGAGACATTTTATGGGCTGCCTAATATAGCTATGTATCAGAAACCGAAAGAGAAAAGGAATTAAAAGGAAACTGAGAAGAGGTATTGAGAAAATCTCTGTCAACTCTTCCCCCACCACCCCCCACCCCACAGTAACCATTTGACAGATCATAACATTTATAAATTGGGATACTTTAGCACTCGGAGAAGTGTAAGAGAAAACAAAACACTTTTTAGCATTATTTTAAATATATGCATTAGTATGTAATTTTTTTCTGAAGTCTAGTGCTATAGATCAAATTATTTCCCCTGCCCCAAATTTATATGTGGAAGTCCTAACATCCAGTACTTCCGCATGTGACTCTATTGGGAGATAGGATTCTTAAAGAGGTGACTAAGTTAAAATGAGGTCATTAGGGTGGGCTTTAATCCAGTCTAACTGGTGTCCTTACAAGAAGAGGAAATTTAGACACCAAGAGACACCAGATATGCAAAGACATAGAAGAAAGACCCTGTTGGGCTCTCGCTCTCTCTCTCTCTCTCTCTCTCAAAAATAAGTAAATAAACATTTAAAAAATGTCCCTCTGAGGAACAGGCACAAGATGGCCATCCACAAGCCAAAAAGAGAGATCTCTGGGCGCTTGGTTGGCCCAATCGGTTAAGCATCTGACTCTTGATTTCAGCTCAGGTCATGATCTCACAGTTCATTAGATCGAACCCCACATGGGGCTTTGTGCTGACAGTGAGGAACCTGTTTGGGATTCTGTCTCTCCCTCTCTCTCTGCTCCTCCCTTTCTCATGCTCTCTTCTCTCTCTCTCTCTCTCTCTCTCTCTCTCTCTCTCTCTCAAAACAAACATCTCTCTGTGCATTTTAAATTGTTGCTATTCCCATTGACCTCAAAGAGAGCAAAGTAAGTGTTCCCATTTTGTTTTGTTTTAGTTTCCTCTAGACACAGTCTTAGCCCTTCTATTTTTTAGGATTGCTTGAAATTTTCCAAAGAATACAGTTAAATCAATTGACTCTGTCTCTCTGTCTTTAGCTTTCCTTCTTTTACTCACTTATCATATTGTTTCCATATTTGCTTTATCTTTACTAAGATAATATTAAGCTGCCTTTACACTGGCTTGGTAGCAATATTTGTGGCTTGATAGGAATCTTGGCACTATGGTAATAACGTAGAAATTCATGGATGAGGAACATTTCTTGGAATCTTCTGTTGTTTTTTATGGGACAACATTGGCACACACATACTAATACCATTCAATTTTCACCTTCATTTCTAGACTTAAAAGTTCTGACTTGACCCAAGAGAGTAAAATTTAAAATTTAAACTCCCTTTAGTTTCTATGATGTTCCCATTTCATGCGACAGGCTCCGCTTTAGTGGATACTGCAATTGCCAAAGAGTTTCCAGAATCATTATGCAAATTACAGTCCTTCATTAGTGTGTGAGGGTTCCTTTTGTTTCAAATCCTCACCAACACTTGGCCTTATTTGCTTTTTTGTCAGCCATCCTGGTAAGTATGTGTGGCATACAATTTTCATTTCCCTGGTGACTACTGAATTTGAGCAGCTTTTTATGTTTTGCTTATTTGAGAATCCTCTTTCATGAAATGGCTTTACAAGTTCTTTCTCATTTTTCTGTGTGGTTGACTATCTTATTAATTTGTAGAAGTTCTTCATATGTTCTTTTGTCAGATACATGCATTGCCAATATTTTATCCTTACTAACAGATTTCCTTTTTACTATATTAATGGGGTCGTTGGATAATCAGCATTTCTTTTTTAAAAATATTTTTTTAATGTTTATTTTTGAGAGAGAGAGGGAAAGACAGAGTGCAAGCAGGGGAGGGGCAGAGAGAGAGGGAGACACAGAATCTGGAGCAGGATCCAGGCTCCAAGCTGTCAGCACAGAGCCTGACGTAGGGCTCGAACTCACAAACCCTCAAGATCATGACCTGAGCTGAAGTCGGATGCTTAACCGACTGACCCACCCAGGTGCCCCATATAATCAGCATTTCTTAATCTTAATGTAGCCAAGTTTATCAAAGTTTTTTTATGGTTAGTTCCTTTGTTGTCTTATTGAAGAAAACATCGTTTGCTCCAAGTTCATAAAGATATTACCCAGTGTTTTGTTCTAAAAGTTTTATTGTTTATCCTTCTCACTTAGTTCTACAATCCACCTGGAATTAATTTTGTTTGTGGTGTGAACTTAAGGGTCAAGACAGGAGTAACCAGTTTCTCGGGCATGATCAATTGAAAAGACCATCCTTTCTGAGCTAGCATTTTTTGAGCATTGATTATGCTGTAAGCATTGCATTAGTTGATCTTTCATTTCATCTTCACAAAATCCCTATAAAG
Organism: Panthera leo; assembly: GCF_018350215.1. Lineage (NCBI taxonomy): Eukaryota > Metazoa > Chordata > Mammalia > Carnivora > Felidae > Panthera > Panthera leo. Next base: position 49,436,703 of record NC_056690.1, on the reverse strand, counting down.
GTTGGTGTTTCCTCCCTTTATAAATGAGAAAAAATATAATTACACGAGTTAAATTAATTTTCCAAGTGTTCCTGGCTAGTAGGGATCGTGAATCTAGGTTTTGAGCTTAGGTCTTTTGACTTCAAAGCCTTTTTTAAGGTAACCATAAGTCCCAGTGTTATCAAAAGGGATAATTACATTTTGTTAGTAAAAACCAAGAGAGTGAAAGGGTTGGAAACCACTGGGAAGCGTGAAGGTGAAGAAGGGTTGACCCTAGAAAAGAGGACCTTGAATAGTGCCTTGCATATGGCAGGACTCAGTAACAATTTGCTGAATTGCAAGGATACTCTTCAGAATAACTATAGATTTTTGTTATTTATATTCATAGGCCACATACAATTTTTATATACAAAACTTTTTGTGATCTGTTCCTTACCTGTCTTTGGCAGTGATTTCCAAAGTGTGGTTCCGCAGTCATCAATATCACCTGGAAACTAGTTAGAAATACACACTATTGGGCCCCACCCAAGACCTATTAAATCAAAAATTCTAAAGGTCAAAACTGGAAAATTGGATCGTAACAGGTTCTTCGGGTGCACGAAATGTGAAACGTACAGGTCCAGAGCCTACATTTTGTCCACCCCTCCTATAAGGCTTCCTTTAACCTGCCATGCTTGGTCCTACCTCCAGATGAGTGCTTACTGAGAGTGTCTCTGATCCCAGACAGAGAGTGTCTGGATCCCCATCACATTCCTTAGCCTGTCTAATACCTTCTCGGGGATCAGTCCCTCCCTATTATTATATATATGCACACGTGTGCATGCATGTATATACACACACACTCATGTCTGGACTCAGTCCCTCAGTCACTCTTCTTGCCACACTGCTTTGTCTGTTTATCTATATCTGCCACTAGACCGTGAGGAGCTTAAGGCAAGGGCCTTTGAATTCCTAGAGCAAGGCATATAATAGGTGTTCAATACAATTTTTTGAGTAAATGAATTGTATTCAATTTTATGCTTGAAGGACTTTCATGTTGAAAAGGAATTACATAATTTTTGAGTAAATCAGTAAATACTGAAGGACCCTTTTGTGGAAAAGGGATCATAGAACAAGGTGCAATGAATAGAGACTTCAAGGAAGCAAGGAGCACCGAGATACCTGTCACAAGAGGCATTCAAGAAAAGGCTAGAAGATCTCCAAAGACCCTGCAACCCCTTTCCCACTCCCTCTTCTAAATTGTGAGCTCCTTGAGGCCAGTGACAATATCCTATTTACTGTGTGTCCCCAGTCTTACGTAGGGGCTGGTTCAGTGCCTAATACACAATGAATTCACCATAAGTGAATGAATGAATGAATGAATGAATGAGTTACTTAATGGCATACACAGAGTTTTGTTGTTGCTACCATTCTGTTTGCTTGACTGTTCTTTACTGGAGAGACAGCTACAGTTCTAGATCATCCAATTGACTAAGTATGCAATTTTTTTAGGAGCACCAGTAAAGCAGAAGGGAAAAAAGTGAGAGTTTAACTTTAATAAACATATCCAGCATTTTGTAATCAGAAATATCTTAAGAAATGAGTGTAACTACAGCATGCATATGTGTTTTGTGTTTTATGGTTTCTTCCTCTCTTTTTCTTATTTACGTATAGGTCAAGGGACTAGGAGGTGGGGCATCCTAATCTCTTCAATGTTTAGAGGCTCTAACTCTGGCCCCTGGGCAGAGGCCAGACCACGAAGACCCTGTGGGTCTTGTTTACTCTGTGTAGGAGTTTGTACTTTATCTTGAAGGCAGCTGTAAGCCATTGAATGATGTGAAGGAAGGAAAATAATGTAATAGATTTGCTTTTCTAAAGGTCACTCTGACTGCTGTGTGAAGGATTGATTGGGAGGTGGGCAGGGGAGGACGGCGACTGGAACATAGACGCCCAGTTAAAAGAAATGTTGAGGCTGACAGAGAGAAAGCTGACGAGGACTTGAACCAGGGCCCTGCCAGGGTGGAGCTAAAAAGGGACTGGACTGGGTTCAGCAGATACTCAGTTAAATTGACTCAACCCACTGAATTTGCTGACAAAGATATAGGGGGGCTTGTCAGGAATTATTAGAGTTAGCTTTGAATTTAATAGTAATAATTAAATTGTCAGGCCTCCACTTCTCCTGGATCTGCGAGCTTATGTAAAGGAAGCCTTTGTTAATGACAAAGCGCTGAACACATACGAAGTGGGATAATTACCCACAGAAATCATACCTCCAAAGTCCATGTGCCAGCGGCAAGCACTGAGAGTTTGAAAATGAGTTCATGTTTATTGGTGATCAACAGCAGGATTGCACATGTACTCCTGAACAATGAACTTACTGTTCATTCTCAAGTGCTCATTACAATGGAAATGAGTAGCACTTGAATGATTGATGCCTCTCTGCTCTAAACATGCCACTTAGCAAATACTTGCTGAGCGGAGTATGTCAGGAATTCACATGCTGATTGATGCCAGATATGCGTGGCTATTTTTTGTGAATGGAATGAAGATGGGTACCTCCCCTTGAAGAATGTGCAGTGTATCTGCACAGCTCATGCGCAAGATTGCGTTTATAAGTTGGCGTTAAGTCGCCTGGTGATGCGCATTTAGGTTTTTGGCCCCGTAAAAAGGAACATTTAAGCGTCTTCTTACCGATATTTTACGTCATGCTTTTTTTTTTCCCAAAACCAAAAGCCTTTACTTAACACATAAAATTCAATCTGCAACTAACTCCAGTTTCTCAGCCCAATTCTTAATTTGGGAAACTAGGGGGAAAAAATGCAATATTCCAACTCTGCTATGTGGGTATGTGTAAAAACAGGGGGAAAAGGGATCCTCCTGTGGCCTTAATCCATTTCCATCAACATCACAGAATTCTCCTTGCATATTTAAGGATTTTTTTTTTTTTTTAGCTGACAATTGATCAGCATTTTGAAGAAAAACCAAAGAAGGGAAAGGCAGTATCTGTATTCTTTAAGATCACTTCATTTTTACATATGCTTTCTGCACTGCGGTTTAAGCATAGAATATTCTGGTTTCTGTTGTAGCCAGTGGGTTGCTATGAAATAATTCCATGGCCTCTTTCACATCACTTTGCTCATTTTCTGCCCTTGGTAAAATATTCATTATTAACTGTTATAAATTATAAAATCTATTTTTTTTTTTTCCCAGGAAAAGTCTAGACTTTCTTTTTTAACAGATTTGGAACTGATAGGGCTGCTTGCCTGAGGCAGCACTACCAGTAATTGAATCTGAATGCTGAAGCAGTAACCCTAGGACTCTTTAGAGGAAGGAATCCCTATGTATAAAACAGAGTAAAAGCGGGTTGATGGAAAAGTGGAAATCCATTGTTGTGAAACTTCCTGATTCCAGCATGTGAATCATCGAATAACTGAACATTATAGCAGGTGTTGAGCATTAATTCTGTCAAGATTTCGAGAGCAAAGAATTCCACTAATTCTCTATCTCTGTGTTTGGTAAATAATAATCATCGCCATTAGTTTTCTTCGTGGATCAATTTAATTACATAGTTGGAATAAACACTAGCTACTTGCAGTCACCAAGTATGTCCTGAAAATCTGTTATACTTTTAGGCACTAAGGATTATAAAATTAGTGAGATTTGCCTCTTGCCTTAAAAGAGCTAATAGTCTTGGGGCACCTGGGTGGCTTAGTCGGTTAAGTGTTCGGCTTCAGCTCAGGTCATGATCTCGAAGTTCACGGGTTCGAGCCCCACATCAGGCTCTGTGCTGACAGCTTGGAGCCTGGAGCCTGTTTCAGATTCTGTGTCTCCCTCTCTTTCTCTGCCCTTCCCTGCTCATGCTCTGTCTCTCTTTCTCTCAAAAGTAAACAAACATTTTTTAAAAAGCGAATAATCTTGTCTGGAAGAGAGAGCAGTAAATATATAGCTGTAATAAAGCATCACAAATATATGGTGGAGGGTTATATGGAGGTACACTGGAGGCATACTCAAGCTTGCCAGGTGAGAAGTGGTAGGGGAACAGAGAATGGTTCCTGGAGGAGGAAACATCTGTGCTGTCTTAATGGAGTCTTGACCAATGCTGGGATATAGCCTGGAAATGATAGAAGTGGATGCACCTTCCTTAAAAGAAATTGGTCAATGTATGTCAAGAGTTATAAAAAAAAATGTTTAGACCTAGAATTGCCTTTCTCTGAATCTCTTATTTTAAAAAATCTGAAATACAGAAAAAAATGATATTTAAGAGTGTTACATAGTTATTCGTAGTAACAATATTGGAACCAGCAATAGAGAGATTGTTTAGGAAATTTTTGAGTGATTTTTGAGTCACTTAAAGGACTGTGGAGTCATGAAAGAACTCGTGAAAGGACTCATGAAAGAATTTATCACAACATTTGGTGGTTTATTCCACAAATATTTATTGAGCAATCTATCTCAGGCACTGATCTAGGCCTGTGTACACGGAGTTAAATAGACACAGTTCCCAGTTGGAGGAATGTATGGTGAAATGGGGAACACAGAGGATTCAGTTAACCTACCAAAAGAAGAGACATGGACCCCGATGGTAGCCTAGGCATCTTATTAGAATGCGCCTGAGGCCCATGTGATCCTATCAGCAGGAGGACTTGGGTTTTGAATGATAAGAAAGGAGAAATGAGATGGAAACATTTAAATTGTTTTAATTTTATGATGTTATGTGGGAAATAAGAGCAGACTCTAACATTGGATATACAATTTGACCACAGCTATACAAAACCAACCAGCCAAATATATATAAGCATATGAACATACGATATAAGCATATATATAAGGAGAGAGAGGGACAAAAAGAGAAAGAAGACAAATAAAGTATTAACAGTGGATGTCTGAGGACAGTGGTACTATGGGTAATATTTTTCTTGCTTCTTTTTGGCCTTGTTCAAATATTCTGTTATGAACATATTGCTTTTATTTATTTATTTTTTAATTTATTTACTTATTTTGAGAGAGAGAGTGCAGGTAGAGGAGTGGTAGAGAGCTAGAGAGAAAGAGAGATGGAGAGAGAGAGAATCCCAAGCAGGCTCTACCCTGTCAGTGCAGAACCTGACTTGGAGCTCAATTTCACAGACCATGAGATCATGACCTAAGCTGATACCAACAGTCAGGTGCTCAACTGACTGAGCCATCCAGGCACACCTAACATTGCTTTTATCATGAAAAAAAAAAAAAAAAAAGATGCATGAGGTTGTCAGCAGGAAGGTAAAAGGCACAAAGTGTTCGCATTTTATAAGGGAACGACGCATGGTCAAACTCACAACAAAACAGGATGGGCACATTTTCCAGGACACAATAACACAGGACAACATTGCATTCCCTAATATACCGTCCTGTTCCTAAAACACACACGCTGATATAAGATGTGTCACGTAAGTCACCTGGAAAACTCTTCCTGTCTGCTAAAGACATGACTCTTGGATTCATCCCTGTGTAGAGAGCCCACTCTGCCTAGCACTGAGCTAGGCACTGAATCTGTCATTTACTAAGTGCATCAGTGCCTTCCATGTACATAACACTGTGAAATTTATGAAGCATTTTCACCAAGGTTTTATTTTTATTTTCTCTACAGCCCTGTGAGGTAGGTAGAACAGGTATTATTTTTCTCATTTTACTGTTGAAGAAAGTAAGACTTAGATGAAGTTTCTTGCCCCCAGTTACAAGGCTGGAGAGCAACACGGGAACCCAGATCGCTTAGTGAACATAGCGCCTGTTCCTCTGTGTCACAAATACCAAACAGTAGGCAACTCCTCCAAAACTAGCAAAAGCAGACCAACACTGGGAGAGGGAAGATAATAAGGTGGCTTATTCTTAATCTATGCCGGCGCCAGTGTCTAGGAGAGTTCTAGCACATGATAGATGTTCTGTAGTTTTTGTTGTGGTTAGGGCAAAGAACAAAAGAATTATTAATACTCTGACTTAATACTTAGTAAACATACAGTTCCTAAGTAAGTCATCCAAATAGATATTGTCATTTTCCTTTAGGAATCTACTCTGAAGTTCAAAAAAAAAAACAAAGGGTATACATATACATATATATATGTATATGTGTATATATATATATGTATATGTATATATATGCATATGTATATATATGTATGTATATGTATATGTATATGTATATGTATATGTATATGTATATGTATATACACATACCACTATCAGGAATAGGGGAAAGAAAGAGGGGTCAGTGAGGAAGAGTGAAAAGTAAAACATGGAGACAGAGATTCCTAAATTAAATATAGCAGAATAGTTTGTTATTAATTTCTGTTTTACTCCAAGGAAAACAAGTTGATACTCCACATTAAACATCATTTTACACTGGAGGAAGGAAGGATGGGGGAAGATAATGTCTTTGAGAATCATCCAAGCACATCTTATTTCTTACACATGCACACACCTGCTCTTCTCCTACCTGTGTCTAAAAAGGGGACTCATTTAGCATTCACTGATGAACTGGGAGAGCATTTTGGCACTCCTGCTGAGCTCCTGAAATTTTTTTAAAACTGATTAAGGTGGCACATGCAATCACGCCCTAGTGACTTCGGCTATATATGCCCTTTGAAAAATTTCTAAGGGCATGTTGGACATCCTGCATATAAATGTCACCACTTGGAATGAGATTCAGGCTTTTGGCTCATTGCAATGTTCTCTGCTTGGCTTCAGTGTAATATGATCTCTGATCTGGTGAAAGCAAATGGTTCTTCATAACTCCCTCCTAAGTAATATTGCATATTCTTTTTCTGCGATATGTGTGGTGGTGGGAAACAGCTTAGCAATACACACAGGAACAATTCTGCTGATAGATAAGGATAGAAAATGAAATTGCTATCGTATGACTGGCCCTAGACCTTTTAGGTTGTCTTCAAAACTCATCACTGCAACAGTGATTTCCCCCATATTATTTTTGACTAGCGTTGCAGATTTGGCTTTCTTCATATATAGGAGGCATCTTTAAATCCATATACTTTTTTTTTTTTTTTTACAAATGACCTTTGGAAATGATTTCCAATAACCACAGCCGACTTGAAGCTCAAGGCTTGGTAGTGAAAGGTCACTCTACATTTAGACTAAATGCAGATAGATTTGTACTCCCTGTAGCAGACTATTGCTTTAGGACCCGCTATTGTATTTGACCCAATCTTCTTTCTAACCCAAGCATTTAGACAGCTTCCATATGGGTTTTATTTAAACTTCTTTTTTTTTAACTTCAGTACAAATTAAATAGCTTTATGTATTATATGTAACATATTTTCTTTAGAGATGCACATTTTCCTTAGAAATTTAAGAAAATAGAATGAAGTGTGTGTTTGTTGGACTCCCCATAAGACAATTCTGTGACTTTATATAGGATTCTCCCGGCCCATGCCAGCCCTGCGTCTGTGGTAGGGGCCTGCAGAGTATGCTCTAAGGCACCTGGGGCTCCTCAGATCCCTTGTTTCCCTTTCATTCTTCCCTTCAAATAAGACCATTCCTTTTAAGTTAAGGAGAAGGGGTGGATACAGCCTCTAAACTCAGGCAGCTCTGCATAAACACAGAGTTGCATGGTGGAGAGATAAAAAAAAAAAAAAAAATGTTTCACCTTCTAAACTCTGGGAGCAATGCTCATTCTTGTGTCCCCAGCTTCTTCCCCTCACAAGGGCCTGGTGGTTTCCATTCAAGTGCTATGTGGTATGTTTGTGACACTGTCACACCACAAAGCCTCTAGAAATGAGTTACAGGGCACTTTTCTTCTTGTCCTACGAGAGTCTGTCCACAGTAAAGAAAGACTTCAACAATATGCAGAAGACTCAAACTTCTCTCCACGTCTGGGCAAGTTCCAGGACTGCTGACTGTCAGAGGACCCTCCCCCTGCCCTTCTGTCCTCACCTCATCCTTACCCAGAAGAAAAGTAAAGTTCCCTCCTATTGCTTGGTTATGTAGGGCCCTGGAAAGGACCCTGGGTGGAGCATCAGGGGACTGGATTCACACTCAAGGCCTGCCATTTGCCAGTATGTGACTTGGGTCTACATCACTTGTCCTCTATGAGTGACTTTTTGTCTGAACAGAATGAGTTAATAGAATTAATTGCTATAAATTCAGTGAAACAACACCCAGCCTCAACCATGCCCCCTTTTGATAAATGAATGTCTTTATAGCAGATTCCCCAGGAAGAGTCAGATTCCTGCAGCTCTGATTCTGATTTCAAAGAAGGTGTTCAGATGAGTCAGTCTGCCCTAAGAATTCACCAGCATAAAATCATTTCTTATATTCAAAAAAACATTTGAAAAAATCTAAGTTGCTTTCAATTATCCCACTTACAGTAGCTCATGTAATCCTCCTGACTAGCATAGATTTGGGGCACGCTGTTGGAGTCCCTTCAAGTATTCTTGGCACCCTTCTGAGGATTGCCTCAGAGCACTGGGTGCTCTTCTAAGGTGGTGGGAGACAGCCCTTGTTGATTGGCCAACACAGAAGTGTGCGCGAATACAAAAGGCCAACTCTTTTGCCTGGAGGTGGAACAAATTCTGAGATGTAATTTATGCTCTAAAGCACCCCTCCCTCAAAAATCAAGCTGAGTCTGGCACTTCTGAAATCTCCCTTGTTTGGCTCCCTCCTCTTCCACACCCCGCTCTGCCATCCCTTACTTGCTTCTCCTGGGAGCCCGTCCTTACTACATCACTTGCCTGGGTGGCTCAGTCTAAGTGTCTGATGGGCTCAGGTTCTGATCTCGCGGTTCATGAGTTCGAGCCCCGCATCTGGCTCTTTGCTGTCAACGCAGAGCCTGCTTCTGATCCTCTGTCCACCTGCCCCACTTGTGCTCTCTCTCTCTCAAAAATAAATAAAACCTTAAAAAAAAAAAAAACAGCAGATTTAAATGGCAGAGTTGACAAGGCTTTGTTGGTGTGTTCTCAAAAGACGCCTGTCTCAGCATCTCTGCTACTTAACAGCCCCATGGCCTGGAGCAAATTGCCTGAAGCTCAGAGCCTCTCTGTCCTCATTTGTAAAATGAAAATAATAATACCCACTCTGCCTACTGATGGGTTCTTGGGAGGATAGGACTGTGAAGGTGTTTGAAAGCTGCCAGGGGCGCCTGGGTGGCTCAGTCGGTTGAGCGTCTGACTTCAGCTCAGGTCACGATCTCACAGTTCGTGAGTTCGATCTCACAGTTCGTGAGTTCGAGCCCACGTCACAGTTCGTGAGTTCGAGCCCCACGTCGGGCTCTGGGCTGATGGCTCAGAGCCTGGAGCCTGCTTCCGATTCTGTGTCTCCCTCTCTCTCTGCCCCTCCCCTGTTCATGCTCTGTCTCTCTCTGTCTCAAAAATAAATAAACGTTAAAAAAAAATAAAAAAAAAAAAGAGAAAGCTGCCAAACATAAGGAAACTTAACTTTTTAACTTAATACTAAAATCACAGGTAGGCTTTCAGAGGAAACCAACTCAAAGCTGTTTTAAGGTAGAGAAAACATGGGGCGCCTGGGTGGTTCAGTCAGTTAAGCGTCCAGCTTTGGCTCAGGTCATGATCTCACAGTTCCTGAGTTCAAACCCCACATCAGGCTCTCAGCTGACAACACGGTGCCTGCTTCAGATTCTCTCTCTCTCTCTCTCTCTCTGCCCTCCCCCACTCACGCGTGCTCTCTCTCTCTCTCTCTCAAATAAATACACATTAAAAAAAAAAAAATTCAGAAAACATACTTCACACCTTACTCTCCTCCTACGTTTTTCCCCCCACATTCCTCATGTCACTCTCATCTAAATGTTTGTTCTAAGTAGCCCATCAGTGTACCAGAGAGTCACAAGAGAAAATAGGAAGTGCAGCTTTCGCCTCTATGTCTTAGCTACTAACCATTCTCGATCTGGTTGGAGAACTTTGCTGTGCCTACTAATGCCTACCAGTGTGTGCTGCCTATATCTAAGCCCTGATTTTCATTTCGTCACTCCCTCATTTCTTTTATTTCAGAATGTATTAGGCTTTAAAACTTCAAGAGGGAAATAGACTTCTCAGGGAGATCTGGGTCATAGATCATAGTTCAAATCTTATACTTCACATTTTGTGATATTGACACAAATTGATGGAACACAATATAACAGAGCCAAAAAAACATGTGGCCCAGATGGTGACTTGACTAGAAACATCTCAATGTGTCTCAAAGATCATGGCATGTGTGCAAAGTTTCTTTCCACAGAGGCCCTACAAGATTCATGATAAGATTTTATTTTTAATAAGGACCTAATTAGAAGGCTCAGCATGACAGAGTGAGGAGACATGAGTAGCCAGTACTGTTTGGTACAAAAAGTATTTGTCAAGCATTTAGGCGCCAGGGATAAAAGGAAGAATAATACATAGCCCCTGGTGGAGGAAACAGATACAAAAACAGATCATTAAAATCGAATATGGTGAGCGCTGAACATGACCAGAACGATGGCATCCAGTCTGGGGTTCAAAACACACTTCGCCGGGGTGCCTGAGTGGCTCATTCGGTTGAGCGTCGACTTTGGCTCGGGTCGTGATCTCGTGGTTTGTGGGTTCGAGCCCCACATCGGGCTCTGTGCTGACAGCTCAGAGCCTGGAGCCTGCTTCGGGTTCTGTGTCTCCCTCTCTCTCCCCATCCCCTGCTCACACTTTCTCTCTCATTCTCAAAAACAAACAATAAGAAAAATTTTTTTAATAATTTAAAATTTTTTTAAGTTTTTAAAAAATTTGCAAAAATCACTTTACCATGTAAAATGTCACCTTCTCTAGTTTTTATGAAATACTTGAAAATCTCCTTCAATTCCCACAGGGCCTTTTTTCCACTGATCGAAGTCTTTGCCTCTTTGATTCCAGCTTATCCTTTGGGACTTTTCATTCATTCATCTCTTTGGGCACACACGAGTCAGGTACCTAACACTGCCAGGCGCCATTGTAGAAACTTGGAATCCCACTTAAGACAGATCCAAGCCCAGCCGTTTTGTCAGGGAGTTGACATTCTAGTGGTCAGAAGCAGACAACTAACAGAGAATTTAAACTGTGATGGAATTAATCATTGGAACTGCAGATTATAAACAGAGCCATGAGGGAAGTACACAGGGGGATGGGACCCTGAACAACCAAGCGAGGACCCCTTAAGCCACGCAATCAGGGAAGGCCTCCCTAGTGTGAGACATTTGAGCTGAGACATGAGAAGGGTGCCCTGGGTGAAGGGAATGCCATCAGCGAGGCTGGAAAGAACTTGAGGGTAATCAAGTGACAGAAAGGAGGCCAGTGTAGTTGAAGTTAGTGAACCGGGTGTCAGAAGTTGAGGCTGGAGGAAGGCAGAGGCCATGGTGGGGGCCGTGGGAAGAAAGCAGATTTCATTCTCAGTGCCATGCAGCATTTGAAACTAAAACCTCATTTTAAAACATGCACACACCTGAAAGTTAATCTGCAATCAGAGCCCATGGCAAGGAAAAGTGCCATTGGCCTGTGTGAACTGCCATCCGCCCTCTCCTGGAATACTGCACCAGCAGCCCTCTCCTGGAATACTGAACCTTCCAGTGTTCATTATGAAAGAAGATCCTTCTTGAAGTTAAATAAAATATGTCACTTTGCTCATCAAAACTCTGCCATGGCTCTCTGCATCATTCAGAATAAAAGCCAGAATCCTTCCAGTGGCTTCCAAGGCCCCATGTGGTCTGGCCTCATCTCCTAGGTCCCTACCCATCCCCACCTGGCCCAGCCACACTAGCTTCCTTGATGTTCATCAAACACACACAGATGCTCTCATTGTGGGGTCCCTGCTGCCCCCTCCATCCAGAATCCCCTTTCCTGGGTAACCTCCACTAACTCCTTCCCTTCCTTCGAGTTCTTACTGAATGGCATTGCTTCGATGGACAACCCAGCATATCCTGCACCCCTGCCTTCATCTCAACTACAGCCCTTTTTCCTCACTCTACCTGTTCTTTCTCCATAACTCTTATCATCTTCTAACGTATTCTGTGGTTTACTTAACTTATTGTCCTTGTCCCCTTCTAGAGTCTAGAATTAGCTCCAAAAGGCAGACCTCTTTGTGTGTAGCCATGAGAGCCATCCACTGACAACAGTCTCTCCTTCCAAGTCTACTGTGGGTGCCTATTTTCCTGACTATTTGGTGTAGATAAGGCTCTGTGCCCTTCCTTGGCCAATAGAAGATGAACAGAAAGGGTATGTGCCATGCCTGGGCAGCACACTCTCTGCCACATCCCCTCCTCCCTCTGACACAGCATCCCACACCTTTTAACATGGAGGCTACTCTATTGGGCTGGATCCCCAAGTGAGTGAGTTGAGCAAAATCCCGCTGGCAGCTATTGAAAACCACATGGCATGATCAGGAAGATGAAAGATGAAAGATGGCTTTCATCTCAAGCCACTGTGACCTGGTGATCTTTTCTTACCACATCACCTGACCTGATCTCACTGAGTCTCGTTTGTTCACTGATGCTTCCCAGGGACTTAGAACAAAGCCTGGTGTCCACTATATGCCCAGTAAGTGTTTGCTGAGTGAATTTCTCTGTCCTCGTTCATAAGTTTTTATGTGGCATGTTTTGAATTTAAACATACCGAAGTCAATAGTATCTGGATATAGGATTCCACTAAGTGTCCTATGACCGACCCCCCACAATAATCAACATTAGGCACCTACTTCAAAGTGCCTGGGTGGCTCAGTCGGTTAGGCGTCCTACTCTTGGTTTCAGCTCAGGTCATGATCTCAAGGTTCGTGGGATGGAGCCCCATGTTGGGATCTGTGCTGACAATGGGGAACCTGCTTGAGATTCTCTCTCTCTCTCTCTCTCTCTCCCCCACTCCCACTCTCCCTTTCTGCCGCTCCCCCCCACCTCAAAATAAATAAACTTAAGGGAAAAAAACATTAACCACCTTACTACATGAGCTAAGTCTTTCTTAGAGCCCCAGAGGAACACGCTACTGCATCTGTCTTAATGTGGTTGGCAGTCTCATTGCAGAAACGCGACAGGACAAAATCCTGTGTGCCACTGTGCAGCAGCCGGTGATACATCACAAGATTGTCTGAGACTTCAGATGTGGGGGCAGCCATTGAGGGTGAGGCTGGTTAGAGACGGGAATGGGAGGCGACCTCAGCTGGACCTTGAGGACTTGGACAGGCAGGGGAGAGCCAGGGGGAGAGTATCACTGCCTAGAAGAGTAGCATCAATCACACACAAGCAGGAATAGATTTTGAAATATTAGAAGGTAGCATATACCACCCTGGTCAGAGGCCAGAGTGTAGAGCTAGACCAGCTCCATTAAAATCCTGGCTGTGTATGTGCTGGCTCCTTGACTTCAGACAAGTCAATTAACTTCTCTGTGCCTTGACATCTTCATCTGTAAGATGACAATCACCAGATACTACCTACATCAGAGTGTTGTTGCGAGGGCTAAATGAATTAATAACATGCAGTGTTTAGAACAGCACCTGGCAGAGAGTGAGTGTTGATCTGGAAAGAAGAGTTGAAAATCGCACAGACCTCAGAGTTCGCAGGATCTTGAATCGGAGTTGATGAAATGTAGTGTTTCGTTCTGAAAGCAAAAATATTTTCCACCAGCAGTTCAAAAGCTTTTTTATCAGAAAACTGTAGAAGGTTCAAGTTACAGCAGGGTGAGCAGGGGTTGCAAAGTGGAGGCAGAGAGACCGCTCTGCAGGCAGATGCCATCATCTCATTGTGGGAAGCTGAAAGCTTGAGCTCCAGTAATGGCTCCAGCACAGAAGAGACAGATGTTGAAGATGTCCTCGAGAAGGTGCTGGAGACCAACCGATGGGCAGGCTAGGTAAGAAAAGAAAGAAGCAGAACTGACCCAAAGGCTTCAGGGTCTGGGTGACTTTGAGATCTAATGATAACACTGACCGAAATGATGAAGGCCAGAGGGGAACAGATTTTAAGAGAAAGATAACAAACTCTATTTTAAACACTGAAGTATCAAGGTCAAGCTATGGAAAAGGAAATCAGATATGAAGCTTAACTAACTTAGAGCTATACTCAGATGTCACTCGGAAACCTTCCCCAAATAGCTGATCTGAGACACCTCCCTCCTCCCTCTCACCAAGTGCCCCCACCATAACTTATTTTCTTCATTCCACTTCCTGGCACTATCCTCAGAGTCGAGGACAGCAATGGCCTGCAGTCTTTCAAAAACTATCTTGTGGAATAAAATCATTTTCATCTGCAGGCAAGATTGCCAGATATATACTACCAACCAGAGGTCCTCTTCTGCCTGCACAGAGGCTTCCACCCCTTACATTATTTAGGAATTAATGGAGTGAAGGCAGGGGGAGAGGAGTAAAGAAGGAAGATGAGATGGTAAGGCATTAACACACAAAGGTGCACAAATTCAAACAAGAATAGACGAATAGCGAACAGAGCAGAGAGGAGCCCGGACCCCTTTGCTCAAGCACTGCGCCAAAATGAATTTCAAGCATATCAAAGTTTAAAATAAGAAGTCAAAAATAATAACGTGTGTAAGTACTGGAAGGAAATCAACTTTTTTAAATAGCCATGGATTAAGAAACATCTTCTAAGAACGGCAGGAAATGCACGCAGCATAATGGAACATGTAATCAGTTTACTTCCCAAAGAGTAGAGATGTCCATACAAAATGTATTTCCCACCATCCAAGTCAAAGGACAGCAGAGAGTTAAAAATTCTTCAGAATTTGCACATAAATACCTAGTGCCTTTAATGTGCAGTGAGCTATTACAAATAAAAAGTAGCTGTGGGAGACACGGACAACTGTCAGAAAGGCAATCACCAGTGACTGGTAAACGTAAAAGCATCAACCTCACTCATAATATTTTTTGGCACTTTTTTCCTCTCTCATCATTTTTGAATTCCAGTTAAATCCATGAGTTAGCAACGGCAATGATTTCAAAGCTCGAGAATGCTAAAGGCCGGAGGATGTAGGGAAAACATACGCTCGTGCCTTGTTAGTGGGGATGTACATTTGTGTAACCATTTGTATGGTCATTTAACAACCAAAATTTTAGTTGTTTCTTAATTTTTTTTAACGTTTGTTCATTTTTGAGAGACAGACAGAGACAGAGTGCGAGTGGGGGAGAGGCAGAGAGAGAGGGAGACACAGAATCCCAAGCAGGCTCCAGGCTCTGAGCTGTCAGCACAGAGCCCGACGTGGGGCTCGAACCCACAAACCGCGAGATCATGACCCAAGCTGAAGTCGAACGCTTAACCGACGGAGCCACTCGGGCGCCCCTAACAGCCAAAATTTTAAAGTTCTAAGGATTTAACCTACAGACTATACTTGCAGTACATAAAGATAAAAGAAAGTTCATTGACAAATTGGTTGTAATTTAGAAATTTCTAAATGCATACAATAGCTAACTGCTAAAAAAAATAAGTGACGGATACTTTTCAGTAGAATACAATGCAATTATTAAAAACAACAAGGTGTAGCTATATAGACTGACAAAGAGAGGTTTAAAATACTGGTTAAATGAAAGAAAAAAAGGGAAGTAGCTAAACACCACATATAGCATGGGCACATTGGTGGTAAAAAGCAAAAGGACAAATCTAAAAGTCCTTGCATGTGCAACAAAAACGTTCAGAATGCTGTACAAGAAACCATTAACTATGGCTTCCCGTGGGGAGTAGGACTAGGGAGTCAGGTGAGGCTTTTAATTCTCACTTCATACTTTCTTAATATTGGAGATTTTTTCACAGGGAATGTGACCACTTTTAGAATTTCGTATGAGAAAGAATAAAGCCCTCGACATTTAGTTTACACTATCCTTTCAACCTGTTCCCCAAAAGAGTGTACCTATAGCATTTGCTTGATTATTCCTGAGATTAAAATTATGTGAATCCTCAGGCTAGCCCAAGATATCTGCCACCTAGAACATTAGATTATGTAGCCTTCCAGAATCTTTTAAACTTCTGCAGGAACTTCCATAAATCCTTCGTAGAGAGGAACAATTACAGTCTTGTTTTCTTATCATCAGTGATCACCAAAAAACTAACCAGGGAGAATCTCAGGTCCTAAAATAATTCATGGGCCTCCGAATAGCCAACTGCCCTTCACCTGTTTAGTTGATACCAACTCAGGATCCTTTCCAGCATCTCCAAGGGAACCAGGAAATTGATGGGACAGCTGTGAAGACATCCTGCCATAACAGGAAGATCTATGTTTAATTCCTTTGGGAGGCCGGACAGTTAATAAACAACTATATATGTGTATGTGTGTGTGCACATGCAGGTGCGTGCAAGTGGATGTATGTGTGGGAGGCAGAGCCAGATTCTAAACCAGTACCGGCATTTTAAATCAAGAAATACTGAATACAATATTTCTATTCCCGCCATGTTGTTTCAAAAGAATTTAAGGCAGAGAAATGAAATTCTTTGAATCACCAAAGTACTAGGTCACTATTCTTTCAATTTAAAATGGATCTATACTTCAATTTTAGAGTGTAAGACAAGAACATACTTTTTCAAGGCTTTGACTCACTTTTGCTGGGCCTGATTTTTTCCAAGGGTTTAAAGGAGACTTCTTTAGGAAAACTGAAAGTGTCCTATCGGTTATAGTTTATCTTTGCTTTTTTTTACAGCAGTGGCCATAGAAATCATAGCTTATATAAAGTATTTCAGGGGCGCCTGGGTGGCTCAGTCGGTTAAGCGGCCGACTTCGGCTCAGGTCATGATCTCACGGTCCGTGAGTTCGAGCCCCGTGTCAGGCTGTGTGCTGACAGCTCAGAGCCTGGAGCCTGTTTCACATTCTGTGTCTCCCTCTCTCTGACCCTCCCCCGTTCATGCTCTGTCTCTCTCTGTCTCAAAAATAAATAAACGGTAAAAAAAATTTTTTTTAAAAAGTATTTCATCTTTTAAGCTTGCCAAAAAAATCCTTACTAGGAATGATTAACAATACTGAATTCTCCTAACTTACACTTCCCACGTTAAATGATCAGTTGGGTCCATCAGCTGGGAATGCTGGAGACTTCGGAAAGAACAAAACAATTATTTGAAAAGAATAAAAGCAGCATTATGAATAAATTACATATTTTGCTAACAGCCCGAGATAGATCCTATACGGTTGTTGTGTTTTCATTGCCAATCTCATCTCACTGCGTGATAGATTCAGAATTGCAGAGGGTTTTTTTCCCACAAGGTTCATTTCTTCAGGATCTTTCCTTGTCCTACTATGGAGATGTTTCCTACCTGAGTCTCTCACTTGGTCTACCAGTCGGCCACAAGCCTCTCTGATCCCTTTGCACATATTCAGCATCTGATGGTAAGAGCTTCTTGCCATTGACTTTCTAGGTGCTTAGTGTTGTTGCAGGAGGGGAAGAGAAGAGTGAACGCGTAGTAAGCTCTTCTAGGCACTTGGCACACATTATTCATTTTGTCTTCAGTAGCAACACCCTGAAGTCAATCCC
The DNA here is from genome assembly GCF_018350215.1 of Panthera leo. Lineage (NCBI taxonomy): Eukaryota > Metazoa > Chordata > Mammalia > Carnivora > Felidae > Panthera > Panthera leo. The sequence continues at coordinate 49,419,324 of NC_056690.1, read as the reverse complement.
ATTATTATCCACATCTCTCCAATTTGCAATCTGTGGCTTAGAGATGTTAAATAACTTGCCTAAGGCTGCCCAGCTAATGAGTGGCGGTGCTCAAACTTGAACTCAGGCCTGTGCGTGCCAAAGCCTATGCTACAGGCCAGGGTCAAATTAAAGGGCAATCCAGATGGCCTGCTGCCCAGGGGTTCCGATCTATAAAAAGAATGGAATGTCACTGGAGTAAATGAATAATATGTTGTCAGTTCACTCAGGTTTCCACACACAACTCTTCACGTAGTTATCAATTGGTTGCACTCCCAGCAAACGGACTGCTTTTGCAAGTGGAAATAACACTACCTGGGCACCAGTACACGTTTCCTCACACCAGTACGGGTTCATTTTTATGCAACACAGGGCGAGGTGCACAGTGCAGCTTCCGGCCGTGACCCACCAACCAGGTGACCCTCCTCACCTGAGGCTCAGCGTCCAGTCACAGCTCAGATTTTAAACCCAAATAATGCCTGGCCCAGTGCTATTAGTTGGGAGTGGTTCCTCATATTAAGTTTTACATTGTTTTAATAAGCTTCTCAAGAAGTCGTTTACTTTGGACAAGTAATGAAGGGAAGCAACAGATAACTCTTCAGAACATGAAAAAGGAGGTGTGCCTCTTATTTCCCAGATAAAACCTCCTGCCATCTTGACTCAGCATTACCTCTGACCACTAGACAGAAAGACCTCCCATATTACTTTCCTTGCACATTTGTTGGACCTCCTCTTTCTCATCCTGGTTGCTTTGTGCTCCCTCCTTGTGCAATACCGTGAAATACAGGCTCATTTCCTTTGGCTGTGTTCTAAAAGGGCACCACTCAAAGCCGCTCCTTCTTTAAGACAGGGCTTCCATCATTTCTCACATCACCACACACATAGAAAATGGTGTTACTGGTGTGGAATGCACGTACATTTGTGCGGTAAGCAGACAAGGCTGCTGGAGGTGGGAGGGTGAAGGGCCTGGAGACTTGGGATTTGGTGGGGGGGGGGGGGGGGAGGGCAGCGCAGGGATTGGTAACTTAGCACAGCTGTTTCTCTTCACTGTGCCCTCCTGAGAAGCTCTGCCATAAGGAACACTAGATTTTCCATTACTATGATGTGGACCTAGCTTTGATTTTTCTCACTTACAGATCGAGAAAAAGAAAACACATATAAGTTATGTGCACTAAATGGGAAAAAGAAATTTGAAATTTGAAATGATCATATTTGTTTCTGGAGGTTAAAAAAAAAAAAAAACTTGAGTGCCTTCTTCCCTTCTCTGTCTGTACTTGCATGAATACGTGATTGTCCTTTGCTGAGGTGCTAACCACAAAACCCTCTCAGCCCCCTGTCTGAGACAGGTGCAAACAGACCAAAACAGACCAAAGCAGAGGCAGCCAGTCCTTTCTAGGCACCGGTCCAGGAACCAGATGGGTGGTTGAGAACAAATGTACATTTTATAGAACCAATATCTTAGGAAGGCGGTTAACTGAAACATACAAGACGCGAACTGCCTCTAAGTAAACCTATAAATTTTTGCACTAATTTCTTAGTGGCTAAGTTAAATGTGAGCAATGGAATAAAGTACATGATATGGATTTAGATTTGTTCTCCAATTTTTTCCTCATATTAAGAAATAATTGACATATATCACTGTCTAGGTTAAAGTCGTACGGCATGATGGTTTGATTTACATATATTGTAAAAGGTATATGCAATTTATCTGTGAAACCTATATTGCAATAGGTTCAGCTCACATCCATCCTCTCATATGGATACAATAAAAAAAGAAAGAAGAAAAAAATACTTCTCCCGTAATGAGAACTCTTAGGATTTAGTCTTTTAACAGCTTTCCTGCATATCAGACAGCATGTTACCTATAGACATCGTGTTATACGTTACATCATAGTACTTATTAATCTAATAACTGGAAGTTTGTACCTTTTAACCACCTTCCTCCAATCCTCCTGCCCCAACCACCACCACCCTTCTTTGTCTCTGGTAACCACCTATCTGATCTCTTTGTCTATGATTTTTGTTTTTTGTTTTTTGTTTTTTAGATTTACATTTAAGTAAGATCATACAGTACTTGTCTTTCTCTCTTCTCCAATGTTTATAAAACTTTAGAGCTTTATTGAATGTCATCGTACTTGTGTTAGCTACATTAAGATCTCAGTTGCGCTTCAATTTTCTTATGCTAAGTGAACTTTATGATGTCTCTTTAAATTTATCTAAAATTTTCTTCTTATAAAACCAGGGTTTGGCTGCCCTGGCTATAAATATTTAGGTTGTGCAGTCATTTCCACTGGCCTTCCTCCAATTGTGATAAGCAATACTGTGCATAATAAAAGTGGCTACATTTATTGAGCACCTACTGTGTGCCAGGCACATTGTGCTAATTATGATACATGCATTATGTCATTCATGAAAGTCAACTCATGAAAGCCTCAAGAGGTAGGTATTATTCTGATAATCCCCATTGTTGAGAAACAAGGTTTAAAGATGCTAAGTAAATTGTCCGAGATCACACAGCTGGTAAATAGAAGAGTTGTGGTACTGGAGCCCATGTTTGTCTGATACCCAGGTCTGTGCCGTAATCACTACTTTCTACCGTCATAGAATATTCTTTACGTTGCAATAAGTGCATACATTTGAAGAGACACATAAAGAATTGTTTCACTTATTGTTTTAATGCTCTTTAAAAATCCAAGCTTGAATCCGTGCCGCCCGGCACCCTAGGGCTCCATGAAGTTATTCCATTTGAACAGCTGGGGGAGCTTGAAGGCAGCTAATCTTTTCATTCTCTGAGTTCTCAGAAATAGACCCAACGGCTTGGTACTAAGCCACCAGCATTAGCTTTTATGACCAGTCCCAGTGATGACTTACCAGGCGCAGACTTCTAGAAGCTTGGAGATACTTCCAGGCCTAACTAAAAGTGTGTGTCTGGAGGAAGACAAGATGTAGAAATGGAGCCAGAGTCTGTGGTGTCCCAGGAGTGGATCTGTGGCAGAGGAGTGGATCTTTTAAGTAATTTATTCGTAAAATGAGAGTTTATCAGATACTTGAAGAGAGGCACCATGAGGCAGCAGAAAGCACAGGGCGTGGAGAGGTACACTGGTTGTGCCATATTGTGGATATTTAAAGTATTTACATGGTTCAAAGCTCACAACTATATTTAAATGAGCCTGGGTGGCTCAGTCGGTTAAGGGTCCGACTTCGGCTCAGGTCATGATCTGGTGATCCGTGAGTTCGAGCCCCTCCTGGAGCCTGCTTCAGGTTCTGTGTCTCCCTCTCTCTCTGCCCCTCCCCTGCTCACACTCTGTCTCTCTTTCTCAAAAATAAATATTTAAAACAATGTATTCTCAGAGAGGTCTTATTCCCAAGCATATTCTCTTCCACGCAGCCCACTCACACCCTTCCCCATAAGGAAATATTTCCATTAGTCTCTGGTTTGTTCCCTCTACCTTCTTTTACAAACATAACCATACAGATATATACACGTTCTTATGTCACAGAGATCTTCTCTACTGTCTTTTTATAACTAAGTAATTCTATATTGTGTGGATGTACATACAGTTGTTTCTAATGGGTTATTTGTTGTCTTTTTCATTACTTATAAGGGTGTAACGAGCAATCATGTGCACATATTCTTTATATTACAGAGGTGTATCTTCAAGGGGGAATCTAGGAGTAGGAGTCAAAAGGTTGATTCAAGAGGCAACTTATTAAGCATTTTGTTAGATGTTGACAGTTCTCCTCCTGAGGGGTTGTCACTGTGCCCCGACTGCCGGCAATGTAAGAGTGACCGGCAGCAACGTAAGAGTGGATCTTTCCTGACTTGTTCATGTCCTTGATACCACACCCTTGTTAAATTTCTTATACCTTCCTGGCCCCTCTCTTTATCTTTCTGAGCACCTTTTCCTCTGATCACACGTAGCCCCATTTCTTCTCATTCTAGACATCTCATCCCTAGATGCCCCATAGTTACTGAAATGATGTACAAATCAGAACAAGTATTATCTTACCTTCTGAACCTGCTCCTTGGATGCCCCCACCATCCAGATAGACACCAAACTTGGAACCTGCTAATTGTCCTGAGTTCTCCCTCTTACTAATCCATCGAGCAGTTGCTTTTACCTCCTGCGCATTCCAGGAACGCATCCCTCCTCTATATCTCAACACCACTTGTCCTCCCCCAGGACCTCCTTGCCTCTCCCCAAGAGCCCTGATATGGTGTTCTCACTTGTCCTCTGCCTCTACCCAGTCCTTCTGAAAATCATCTCAACAGGGTGGCCATGATGAGAGTTTTATAGATTTCAAATTTCTGCCTTGTTTGCAGTCAAGGGCATTGAATTAACTTTCTATAATCATTGCTGAATAGCTAATTCTTAAAACATACCCAGATTTCAGAAATGCTCTAACGTGTGTGGAAGAAATCTTGGGTAGCAATTTAAAATGAGTAACTCACGGATTGTTTTCTGAAAGGAACCCTTCACAGGGTCAGTGTTATTACAGAAGAAATATAATGTATCCAGTTATTTCAGAACAGCATCATGCTAGTTTTTATTTAGCAAATATCCTCTAAAAGACAAAAATCTCTATAAGTAGGGAACGTAAACAAAGCCAAGAAGAAGAAGTGTTCTAGTTACATGAGATTGTGACTGGTGATTCAAACCACCAAAATATTATTGACCTTAACTTGGTTAACAGAGAATGACAGAATTACAAGACAGTGAGAGGAAGTAAATGAGCATCTTAAGTTCTTATTTATGCTGTTTGGTGTTTTAAAGGTAAGGAGCATTATATATACATATAAATATTTTTTTAAGTTTTGAGAGCATGCACAAGTGGGGAAGGGGAGAGAGAGAGGCAGAGAAAGAATCCCAAGCAGACTCTGCACTGACGGCATGGAGCCTGATGCGGGGCTCAAACCCACGAACCGTGAGATATGACCTGAGCCAAAACCAGGAGTGGGATGCTTAACCAACGGGGGCACCCAGGTGCCCCTGTGAGGAGAATTATATTGATAGCACTCACTATAGTACTCGAGCAGAATTAATATTTTATTTACCTGCATCATAGAACTCTAAAGATTTATGTTCTCTGTTCTTTCAAGAAAAAAAATGAGATATTTTAAAAGAAAAAATCATATAAAAATTCATGTACAAAATGGTTTAGGGATTTGTGAGTGTGAGTGCCTTGTTCAAATTATGACTTTCATAGTAACAGCCAAACCTAACCAGAGATACATATTTTCCAAAGGGAAGAAAAATAACAAAAGAAAATTATTCTGTCACCATTGAGAAACAAAATAATCAATGTTTTCCTGCTAAGTGAAAAAAAAAAAATGGTGAGCTTTAAAACCCAAAAATCTTTTCTTACAAAAAACAGGAAGCCAGGAATCAATTTTTATTCAAATGAATATTAAATGATTTCCCCCTAATTAATTTTTTTTTTTTAATATATTTTTTTTAACATTTTATTTATTTTTGAGACAGGGAGAGACAGAGCATGAACAGGAGAGGGTCAGAGAGAGGGAGACACAGAATCGGAAACAGGCTCCAGGCTCTGAGCGGTCAGCACAGAGCCCGACGCGGGGCTCGAACTCACGGACCGCGAGATCATGACCTGAGCCGAAGTCGGCCGCTTAACCGACTGAGCCACCCAGGCGCCCCTAATTAATTTAATTATGTAAGTATCTGATTAAAGAAGAGTTTGCTATGGTACAACCCTAGATCTTGTTCAGTTTTGTTATTCCTACCCTTTCCTGGGTATTAAAAAAGGATTCCCACCACAGAATTGATTCATGACACCCTCTCTATGCTATCCTACTGTTCTCCCCGTTCCCAACCCCCTCACTCTTGACCCCCACTCCTGGGCTAGGAGGGGTGACTGGATATACTTAGGAACTACGAAATGTACAACAAACTAACAAATGGCAAAATTCCCCAAACTGCCAAAAAATATAGAAAAAGTAAGGGAAATGAAATAAACGTATAAAAATCATGAGCCTCTCCTCCCCAGTGGTATTGTACAGGATAATATCACATCGGTTGATACTGGGAAAATGGTGCCACATGGAGCCACGTAAGAGCTGCCTGTTTACACCTGGTCTCTGGTGGCTGAACCACAGACCCACCACATGCCACAGCGTGACCCCAGATCATACAGAGGGACCACCGAAGAAAGCGCAGCCTTCACTTTTTCTCTCCACAGAACTGTAACCTACACTACCCAAACAGACTCTCTGGAGGTATGTTTACATCATGTACAGAGAGCTGGGAGATTGACTAACAATTACAGCACATTAACAATCCTTTCAGCTACTTCTAGCCTTAAGTGAGTAAGTGTTGATGTATGGAAAAGAGGTAATTGAAAAAAAGATCCATAAATACTGTCCGTAGTCTCTAAGACTCTAAAAGTTAGCTAAGAATAACCAGCTCGGTTCAGTGTTGCCGTTCAGTGTTGCTCTTTTTGAAAAATCTTGTTTGACTTAAGCTCTGTTTTGAATTTGAAAGAAAACTTCTTTAAGGGCAGTCACCAGCGGTCGGTGATTTCATCAGTTATAGCTATGTAATGCGACCTCCATAAAAAACCTGGAAGGACAGAGTTCAGAGAAATTCTAGGTTGGTGAACATGTGCAGATTCAGGGAGAGTGATATGCCCAGAGAGCCTGGAAGCTTCTGTGCCCCTTCCCACATACCTTGCCCTATGCATCTTCCATCGGACTCTTCCTGGGTTATATCCTTTTATAATAAGCCAGTAATCCAGTAATCCAGTAAGTAAAATATTTCTTAGTTCTGTGAACCTCTCCAGCAAAGTAATCAAACCCGAGGCGGGGGTGTTGGCACTTTGCGTCTATAGCTGGTCAGACAGAAGCACAGAAGACTACCTAGACTAGCAACTGGCATTTGAAGTGGGGGTTGGGGGGCAGTCGTTTAGGGCTGAGCCCTTAATCTGTGGGATTTGTCACTCTTTCCAGGTAGATAGTGTCCAGACTGAGTTAAATTTGTGAGATACCCAGGCAGCATCCATGGAGAACTGAGTTCATTGTTTAGTGTGTTAAAGAAAAAACACACGTTGGACTAGTGTCAGAATTCGTAGCCTTTGACTCACATCCAGGACCAGTGGATATAAGCTCTGAAACCAGACTTCTAACTTGCTAGTGCCTGATAGTAAATCCTTCTTTTGGCTTAGCTTAGTTTAGCTTAGAGATGGCGTCTCTTCGTGTTCATTGTGAACGATGTAAACTTTGAATTCCATTACCCGAGGAGGCACAAATCATTCAAATATAAATAAGTTACAGGGGCTCCTGGGTGGCTGAGTCGGTTGAGCGTCCGACTTCGGCTCACGTCACGATCCTGCGGTTTGTGTGTTCGAGCCCCGTGTCGGGCTCTGTGCTGACAGCTCAGACCCTGGAGCCTGCTTCCGATTCTGTGTCTCCTTCTCTCCCTGCCCCTCCCCTACTTGTGCTCTGTCTCTCTCTGTCTGTCAAAAATAAATAAATATATTAAAAAAAAATTTTTAATATAAATAAAATACAGTGTTTCCCAAAGTTCTGATTTGGTGTTTGTTTCCCTTTCTCTACTTGTAAAATGAGTCTTGCATCCTGGGCTCGCCCTGTCATCTCTCTACAGAAGATTGCCTGATACTGACCTCTTTCCTGAGCTCACTTTCTTCATCCTCTAGAATGTCTTACTGGTATTTTAAACTTAACCGATGAGGAACTGAGCTGATGATCCCACCTCCACCGTTACTCACCAAATTTACTGCTTTAAACTGGCTCGATGTCCTTATTTCCACCTTTGCATGAAGCACGTCTTCTCCCAAGGAGCTAAACTTAAGATCTTGGCCATCTCTGGAAACTGACTAGTGTACAGAATTGTTGAATCATTATCAGTGTAGACCTGAAACCAGCATAACACTATGTGCTAGTTATACTTGAATAAAAAAATTGAAAACAAAAAAATACACACAAAACAAGAATAGAAAAAAGATCTTGGCCGTCTTTAATTCCTTTCTTTCCACTCTCCCACTGCCCCAGAGCCCCCATCTGAATTGTTAAGGCTGCTCCACTCACCCAGTAAGTCACCTTCTACTTCTATTCTTGTCTGTGTCCCCCTCCTCCAGCCAAAGCACTGTTAGATTAATCTTTAAACAGGTTTGACCAATTTCTGGCTCAAAAATCTTCTTGAGCTCCCTTAGCAAACAAATGTCAAAATTTCTCCCTAAGTATTTAGGGCCCTCCATGATACTGGTTTATCATACAGGTTTTGCCTTGCCTCTTATTACTCACTAATATACATATAGACTCCCCTGAAGTCAAGTGCAACTGTTGGCTACTCTCTGTACATGCCCCATGCACCTCCTAGTTCTGTGTTTTTGTTCACGCTCTTCCTTCTGTGTGAAATACTTTTCCCCCAATCTGCTTCTGCTACTAACCTACCTGGATCAAATGCTATTGCCCTATGAGGCATTCCCAGTTTTCCCCACCAAACATTACCTCTTCTCTTTTTTTTAAAGTTTATTTATTTATCTTGAGAGGGAGAGCACGAGCAGGGGAGGGGCAGAGAGAGAGAGGGAGAGAGAGAGAGAATCCCAAGCAGGCTCTGCACTGTCAGCGCAGAGCCCGATGCAGGGCTTAAACTCAGAAAACATGAGATCATGAACTGAGCCGAAACCAAGAGTCAGATGCTTAACCGACTGAGCCACCCAGGAGCCCCACCTCTTCTCTTTTTATTTGTGCCACTTCTATGGGAATGTTCGATCTCCCTCATTCTTTCTAGGGCCAAAGAATTTAAGTAACTAGAAACAAACTTAGAAACCATCTGTACTTAAAACATTGTCATTATGCACCAAAGACAAAGCAAAGACCAGAGGAGTGAAGTTATGTGCTAAATACTGTACAGCTGGACCAGAAAGACAAAGCCAAGACCTAAAAAGTCTGAAAGCGAATCCATCCCCATTTCTACGGTATCAAGATTTAAATACCTTCTGATCTGAGTGCTTATACACTTTACTAATAATCCCTTACAGCTCCGTGATTTCATGGTGTTGCCTTTTTGTTTCGTCATCTTGTTTCCCCTACTTTACTTCTGGGTCTCCAGCACACAAACATATTGTCCAGAGTAGATGCTCATTAAAATATTGCTATAGGATCAAATGAATGAATTTTGCTAGAGTCAAAGCATCTCCAGGCTTGGGGATAATCTGAAAATCCTTTGGCCTGAAGCCTGTGGCTGTTGAGGGCTCATCCATTCTTGACTTACCCAACATTTTTTGAGTAGTTCAAATTACATCTTTAACTCATAAAATTTGAAAATGTAATTGAGTACCCCAAATATATTTAGAGACAAGGAAAGGAAACCAACATTAATGCATTCATCTCTTAGGCTGGATTAAATTCACTTTGATACTAGATTGTCAACTCAGACTCAAATTATTTAACTGTTATGGAGCCCTCACTCTAGCCATGTCAGACACTTTCTAAAATGAACTAAGAAGTAAGTAATAGCAATCTAATGTTTCGGCTTATACCAGAAAAGGTATCTGGGTACTTTTCTGCCTCTCATACAGGTGTGCGTGTATACACGTATGTGTGCCCACATTGACACAGCCCACACATACACACACAGTCCACTTGCACCACAGTTATTTTTGAAAAATGGATTACTGCAGCTCCAGAGGGAAATTCTCTGATGGTGGTGCAGAATTAAGTCATTCATTATTATGACAATTAAATTGTTATCACCATTGTCATTGTTATTGAAAGCCCTGATTGGGTGCCGCCTGCCTTTTTCTGAAGTAGAATTATAAACAATGAGTACCGATTTTTCAAGTGTCAAGAGATCAAGGTAGTAGCTGTAATATGACTACCTGACGATCCGTCTTTCCAGATTGTTCTCAGTGGGGGGTAAAAAAAAAAGCGGTTAATAGCACTCTTTGGGACAAAGTGGGGAGATAACATGTCTACGCTATATATATTGGTACATGGACTTAGTAGGCATTTGTCACAGAAGCAGACTGACTTCAACCAACAGATTACATCAAACTCATTTTCTAGACAAAGAAACTGAGGCTTGACAGGGAAGGAAGTATCGGCCCAGGGAGAGGGGATCATGAGCTCCTGTAATTCACTTAGCCCCTAGGTTCCTGCACCCCTCATCCTTTTTCCTCTCAGTGTTTCAGGGCATTGTTCCTTCAGTTTGCACTAAGTTGGTTGGAGGTAGGCACCATAGGTTTGATTGATACAGCAATTTGCATCTCAAGGCATCGCTCGATAAATACAGTGCAATGAAAGGCCACTCTCTCACAAACCAATTTCCCCCTCTGGGCTGACTTTAGAAGCTCATTGATGTCACTTCCTTCCTCAGTCAGCAAGTGAATTTTCTTTAATTCTCAAGACCAGCTGTCCATGCTGTCAACAGAAAGTTATTAAAATTCCTTTAAAGTGAATAAAAATAGCCTAAAAGCAAATGTAGTTGGAAACAGGAAAGAATCAGTATGCAAAGTCCACAAACCTCTGAGCAAAATAATGTTGATCCAACCAGAGATTTCAAACATTGTATATTCAAGATGCTAGAAAAAATAATTAAAAGATGCTAAACCACAGACTTCTTAATCTTTTATTAGCAAAGGCTTAGGCAGTTACAATTTATCCCCTAAATTCCATTCCTCTTTTTCAGATATGATTTGAATAAACTTGGGAATGACTTAGGTTTTCCTTAAGTGGGATTCCCTCCTTTTTTCTTGCCTTGGCCAGAGAACATTTACATCTCCACCAGCCTAAGACTATCCGTAAGCAAGAGAAAAAAAATTATCATTAGCCGCAATCATAATCACCAGGGCCACAAAATAATTATATATTTTAATTCATTAGAGTTTTAATAGCTCAAGGGAAAAGATGATTTTTCTTACATTTAAATAACTGTAACTCACAGAAATATCTGGCTTCTGAGCCCCTGTGATCCTCAGCCGACTACATGACCTCAGTAACTAGAAGCCTGCCCTGTTATCATCTGAATCAGCCCTTGCCTTACCCCTCAATCTCCCAGCATAGCACCTGCCTTGTTGTCTGAACTGGACACGGCCTAGCCACTTCTCCCACCAACAGTCCCCTGCCTCTTCCTCATTCGGACAGAGGACACAAATCCTGGACTCAGTCTGACCCTTTGCCAAGGAGACTTGTGCCCAGCCTGTCTTGTCATCCCACGACACAGCCCAGGTTTGTGTCTTGGGTTCCTACATGTAGCTGTAGCTGGGGCTTTCACAGATGTATTACTCTTAAACTTCTGGAAGTCAGACGCTCCAAAATGGTCTCACTAGACCAGAATAAAAGTACGGCAAGACTGCATACCTTCAGGCGGCTCGAGGGGAGAATCCACTTCCTTCCCTTTGCCCAGTCTGGAGGCTGCCCACATTCCTGGCTCGTGGCCCGTTTCCTCACTGCACCACTCCAGCCCCTGCCTCCCCTTCCCTCTCCCTTTGATTCTCCGTCCTCTCTCTTAGAACGACCCTTGTGATTATATTGGGTGCATCCCAATAATCCCAGATAATCTTCCCATCTCAAGACCCTTAACTTAATCATATCTGCAAAGACCCTTTGCCATGGGAGGTACCATATTCACAGGTTTCAGAGATTAGGATGTGGACATTTGGGGGGGGGGGCGTTATTCTGTTTACCATAATTGCCATGTCAGTTTTCATAACATACAGATATCTTCACTTTAATCATGGGGACAAGCCCAGAGGGCTCCTCTTATAACTTCTCTTTACATTCTGTTCCTTTTCCCACTGTATGTTTGGTAATACCATTATCCACCAGCTCCCCTAGCTGAAAACCTAGGGATGCTCTTGCTCCCTGCTCCCATACTTCCCACATCCATTCTCCAGAATCCACCTCAGAAAGGCCACCAGCTCCAGGCATCCCTCCATCTCTGTTCTCCCTCCCGGGCTGAGACCCTCGTCACTCCTGCCTGCACTCTGGGCATGCCTGTTGCTCTCTCTGCCACCTGTCTGCCCCTCACCGTCACCCCATCCTCCACACCACCACCAAAACCATCTTTCTCAAGCACAGCTTTGGTCTCATCACCCCCTGCTGAAAAGCGGCTGCTGGCATCCCACGGCCTGAACACCCCTTCTCAGCCTCACGTCGTGCCAACAACATCCCGTGGCTGTTTTCTTACCTTCCTCCCACACTCTATACTTCCCACCTGCTGTGCTATATGCTTTCACTCCATTAGCTACTCAGAACACCTCGAGAGTCATCCAGATACACCCTCTTCTTGCCTCTGAGACTGTTCTTCCTGTCACGGTCCTGGGAATGCCCTTCGAATGCCCTTCACTTATCCTTTGCCTGCAAAATTTATTTTAGTCCTCACAAATCTGGAAAGGGGTAGGTATTATGAACTCTTTGTTACAGATGGCCAAACAAGCAGGGCATCAGTTAATGGGCCCCAAATCAAACATCTAGCAAATGGGAGGGCTCTAATTAGATAGGAGGTTGTTGTCTCTCCATTTGCTGGAGTCCAGTGGGCTGCTATATTATTACACAAAGATGATCTGATTGTTTGAGCTCTCATTCTTCTCTGAAATTCCTTCAGATTTCCCTTCGTTCCTAAGGAAACAAAACTAAGATTTTGTAGTGCGGCTGCCATCCCCAGGCTCCCCGCCAGCCTATTCTGCAGTCAGCAACAAGAGTTGAGTGGTCTTTGAAAAATGCAGATTTGACCCCGCGATTCCAATGTCCCTACCTGGCCCAAATTTCCTTAATGGCTGACTTCCCACTGCTCTTGTAATGATCATAAATCTCCTCAAGGCATCTACATCACTAGCTGCCCAGCGTCATCTGACATCACACACCCCGGCCCTTATTTCTCTACTCTGGCCTTATTGGCTTCCTTTCCAGGCCTTGGACCCCCTAGACTCCCCCTTGTCACATGGCTTTGCACATGCTGTTCCTTCTGCATGGATGTTCTCCTCCCTCTTCTTGGCAATACTGATGATCTGATTCAAAAGGCCAAGCTTTTCTCACAAACCATGTTGCCTCTTCTCTAAACATTCAGCATATAATCCAACAAAGAATCTATTAACACATATCAGCAATATCTTATTGGGCAATGCCATTAAAAAATGAAGGAAATTGGTTCTTATTATCTAAGGACTCCAAGATTGGCCCCTGGCATTTTGTGACAGTGACATGATTAAATAGTCCACTCTTAACACCGTCATTCCATTTTGGATGCTCCTTATACTTATACTGTATCTCATGTACCACCTTGCCAGATACAGAGCACTTAGTAAACTTTTCAAATATACTTATTTTTGGTTGATTAATTGATGGGCAAATATCGATTATTCATTACATGTCTTTAAAAAAAAAGGTCTGGCATGTTTTCTTAAACAACTAAACATGCAGCTACCATAAAATCCAGCAACTGCACTCCTGGGCATTTACCCCAGAGGAGTAAGGACTTGCACTAACCAAAAAACCTGTACACAAATGTTAATAGAAGTTTTATTCATAATGGCTAGAAACTACCCAGATATCCTTCAATGCGTGAATGGTTAAACACACTTTGATGTTCCTCCACTGGTGAACGGATAAAGAAGATGTGGTACACACACACACACACACACACACACACACACACACTGGAATCTTACTTGGCCATCAAAAAGAATGAAATCTTACCATGAGCAACAACATGGATAGAGCTAGAGTGTATTACGCTAAGTGAAACAAGTCAGGCAGAGAAAGACAGTTCTCATGATTTCACTCATAATGTGGAATTTAAGAAACACAACAGGTGAACATAGGGGTAGGGAAGGGAAAAAAAGATAAAAACAGAGAGGGAGGCAAACCATAAGAGACTCTTAAATACAGAGAGCAAACTGGGGGTTGTAGGAGGGGAGATGAGTAGGGGGATGGGCTAAGTGGGTGATGGGCATTAAGGAGGGCACTTGTTGGGATGAGCACAGCGTGTTATATGTAAGTGATGAATCACTGGGTTTTACTCCCGAAACCAAGATTACACTGTATGTTAACTAATTTGAATTAAAAAAAAAATAAATTTTAAATAAATAAATGCATACATCCATAACATATGTTTGTACATCCATACTATGGAATACTACTCCTCAGTGAAAAGGAATGAATGTACAGGAATACACACAGCAACGTGGATCTCTGGAGAACCCTGCTGAGAGAGAAAAACCTATCTGAAAGGTTATAAGGCTGATATTTGCCATATTCTTGAAATGGCAAAACGATAGAAATGAAGAACAGATTAGTGAGTGCCTGGGGCTAAGAGGGAGGAGGTGGGAGGAAGTAGGTGTGGCTATAAAAGGACACCTTGAAATATCTCTGTGGTGTCTGAAATGCTCTATCCTGGGGCGCCTGGGTGGCTCGGTTGGTTAAGCGTCCGACTTCGGCTCAGGTCATGATCTCACGGTCCGTGAATTCGAGCCCCGCGTCGGGCTCTGTGCAGACAGCTCAGAGCCTGGAGCCTGTTTCACATTCTGTGTCTCCCTCTCTCTCTGCCCCTCCCCTGTTCATGCTCTGTCTCTCTCTGTCTCAAAAATAAATAAGCGTTAAAAAAAAAAAATGAAATGCTCTATCCTGACTGCCTCAATGCCAGCATCTTGGTTGTGATACTGTGCTATCTATCGCTCTTCCAGATGTCACCACTGGGGGAAACTGGGTAAAGGGACACAGGATCTGTCTGCCTTATTTCCTGCAAATGCAAGTGACTGAACAATTATCTTAATTAAAATTTTAAAAGAATCTGTTTAATAAAGTATGTATCCTACCAAGATGTTCACAAGCCCAGAATACCATAGTGCCATAAAATTTCTTCTCTTTATTTTTTTTTTAAGTTTTCTTCACATTTATTCATTTTTGAGAGACAGAAAGAGACAGAGTGTGAGTGGGGGAGGGGCAGAGAGAGAGGGAGACACAGAAGCTGAAGCAGGCTCCAGGCTCTGAGCTGTCAGCACAGAGCCCCACGCGGGACTCGAACTCATGAATCGCGAGATCATGACCTAAGCCAAAGTCAGATGCTTAACTGACTGAGCCACCCAGGTGCCCCTCTTCTCTCTTTCTTGATGGTTGTTTGTTATTTATTATTACTAAGGATTTTTCTTCCCTTTTATTTAAGACATATACAACACTGATCATGTTCAGGCTGTTTTCAGCATGGAGGTTTATTATTTTGTTTATTTTAATTTTTTTTAAGTTTATTTCTTTATTTTGAGAGAGAGAGCATGAGCTGGGGAGGGGCAGAGAGAGGGGGATAGAGGATCCAAAGCAGGCTCTGCACTGACAGCAGCGAGCGTAATGCAGGGCTTGAACCCACGAACCCTAAGATTATGACCTGAGCCAAAGTCAGACACTTACCTGACTGAGCCAGCCAAGCACCCTGGAGGTTTATTATTTTAACGTCTTTATTCTTTACACTCCCTGTTGCCTTTCATACATTACTCTGTGTTTTGTTTTCTTGTCCTGACCAAGATACTTTTATAAACTGTGGGTTTTCACTTTATTCTCTGCAGTACTGTAACAACAAAGTATAATAATGTCTTTATTATATTCACAGGTGAGGGAAAAGTTTTTAAAAGTAGCACCTCTGCCACCTGCCACATTAGATGTCCTTGTCTAGTCTTCAAGGTTCCATGAGCTCAGTGTTAGTATTATACTTGAACAAGTTGTCATTGTTTGAAAACCTTGGACTGGCTGTTGTTCAAATTTTTATTCGGTCCTTTTCATCTCTTCACTTCTCCGCCAAAGTTTAATACATTCTTCTGGTATCACCCTTACCGGATTTCCACTCTGTTTTCTATTACCTTTGCCTCATGTGGTTTATGTAGGATTTGGCTTTTTTTTTTTTTTCTTTCTTTCCAATTATGGGAGTGATTGTAAAAGTCCATATTGTAATACAAATGTTTGCTCAGAGAGCCCGTGACTGCTTTGGAATTTTGAGGGAGAATAGAGCAGGATCAGTACTGCATCTAATTCCTTTTCACACTTTAATGGGACATTTATTTTTGCTTTCTCTTTCAGTGACTAGAGAACAAATCCGGGGACATATCACCAACCAGGTATTTCCTCACTTCTCATAAATTATAATGGAGAATTATGTTTTGGATGTTAATAATCAAGCATTTGTAAATATGGGGGAAAAAGGCTTTGCTAATTATTGGATATGAGCAATACACACGCTCTTGGTTCTGAAAACAAACAAATTGGTCATACATGGATGACCATGTACTTTCTTTGTCCCCCATCTCATTCCTTCCCTCTGCACATCCACCAGAGGAAACAGTAGAGAAATGAGACTCTGCGAATTCTGATTCGTAAGCTTCCCTCTGAACATAACATGACCTCTGCACTGATAATATCATGGCTGCAAATAGATACTTTTATCTACTTTTCCCTTAGCTGAAGTGACTCTCCTGTGTGATTTTCCCAAGTTTTAATTTGCCCCGCTGAAAGTCACTCCCTCCCAAACAGTTCAGAACAGAACCCCTAGCAGTAGAAACATACAAGTTGCTTTCCATTATGGTCTTTGATTTCTAAGCTCAATGAGCCAATGTCTTCCTGGGTACGTCCCTGTTTTCTTATCCAATCTTGTTACTTTTCATTTACGAGTAAATGAAATCACTCCTCTAACTGTTTTAGGGAGTTGAATAAAGCCACCCCTGAAACCAAGGGAGGCCTTCCCAAACCCTATCTTGCCCCACCCCGCCTCCTCTTTAAATAGGCCAAGAGGGCTGTCAATCTCTGAAGGCTTCCTGTTCCACCAGACTCCAGGAAAGCAGACAGCAGTTTGCTCAGGCTCCACTCACAAACCCAAATCTCCATGTCTTTTGTTTTGTTTGGTTTTCGTAGTTCTCCTCTGGCATAAATTATGACTCACCCTTGCCAAGGAGAAGAGTGGTAAGTCTACTTTTATACCAGTCAAGGGTACATTTTCCAAAGGCTTCTAGTGCCCTCCCAAATAAGTACCAATTCTAGTCCCCATTGTCATTCCACCCAAATTAAGTTCTAGCTTTACCTAATCTGTGCCAGATGCCCAGTAGCTCATCAAGCTCTAAAAATAGTGAACTCATTTGGCTAATGTACTATTGTGCAAGTTCAACCGGCAACATTTAATGCTGAGCAGGTACCATTTTGCTTTTCATGTAATTGGAAATGTTGATTCACAGTAACAGCCATCTTAATACTTGAAAATGCTGTCATTGTGCAATGGCAAGACCAGTTAGCTATTTCAAATAGTTTATTTGCTTTTCGAGCTTCATTTCTTTATCATTGTATTTTCAATTATTTGTATGTGCTCAAGTGGTTTGGTAAGGCTGACAGCAGTTAACTGGTAAGGTTTATTGCTACCATTTTTATTTATTTAAGTCACACAGGGAATACTTTTTCTTATAAAGAGACCTGTTTATTTTATTAAGTTAACAAGTTAGAGCAATTGATCAAGAAATATATTAAGGCCCCCTTTTATGGGCAGATTTACATTTCCTACATTTTCCTTCATTTTACATGTGGCTAAACTGATAGAATATGTAGACACCAAAATAGAACACCAAATATTTACTTGTAATCTGAAACACTGATTAGTTGCCAGATGAAATCACAATGATTTCCAGGCCCAGTAAGAGTGAAATTCTTTGGACTGACCATAATAAGGAAGAGTCTTAAGTATATTCGTTATACAGTCATTCTTAAAACAGATAGTTGTATTGTTCAATCAGTGTCTGCCAGCTGGTATTTCTAATTTTACCATAGAATTTCTATTCTTTCTTCTCCCAAGTACAGAAGAGCTTTCCACTCTCAAGAACGCACTGGCAAAACAACTCAAAGAGACATCTCACACCTCTAATTTATCTAATTTTGGCAAAGAACCAAGAAATGAAGTCACACCCCTTCTTTAATCCCTCCGCTACTCCCAGAATCTGGCTTTTAAAAAACAAGTTTGAAAACTCATTTTGGACAATCAATACAGTGTTCTTCATCAGAAAAGAATGTGAAATGGAGCACTGTTGAGCATTAATCTTTGCCCCTAAATCCTTCCCAGTGGGCACTATAGATTGTGTAATTAAATTGAAATTGAAAATCAAGTCCTTTTTTTTTCCCCCATTAAGCAAGCTCTGAGTTGCACACCAATGTGAGAAATCAGGGCTGGAGTGGATGGAGAGCTCCAGCCTACTGGCCAATCGCCAGCGTGCGTTTTTAGCCCACAGCTATTTTACCACACCTGAGCTCTGAGAACAAACAACTATTTGAGTTCTCTGGAGGGAACGCTGGATTCTTTCCTGTGTAATTCACTGGGGAAATTAGTATGCTTTTTTAAAGTAACTTGTTAACGCAGCTTGTTTACGAGAAGAGGACAAAAATGAGCAGTGATCCGTTTGGCAGCTCCTGTCCCAGAATGGGATGAAAGCATGACCCATTTTTTCAGCTGTCTTTTTGGCAGTTCAGTGCTGCAACAATTTCCTCTCTGAAAAATGCTCCTTCTAGAGATGAAAATCTCCTGTAGGTTTTCTGAATATTTCTTACTATGGGAGATTAAAGATAATGCTTTAAAATGCTACCTCAAATACCTTCAAAAGCCAGATCAGAATATGGCCGGTACCGAATGGGAATACTGTACGTGAAACCTTTTAACTGAATTGGAAACGGCCTTCTTATATGGTGGGCAGTTGAAAACCGCAGTAAATTAATACCTTGTGTGTATGCCTTTTTGTATAGGAGATCATTGAAACCCATTGGGAATTAATACACAGCTAGGTGACAAAGAGGGGCTCCGTTTCTTGTGGAGAGGACGTGCATGTTGGAAAGAACATGCACACTCGGGTGCTGGCTGGGACAAAGGCTCACCTTCGCTGAATGCCTGGTTCAGAGAGAGCCACCACCCATAGGTGTGCCGTCAAAGCTGTGCGTTAGCTCCCAGGGCTGTTGTAACAAACTACCACACACTGGGTGCTTTCAAACAACGGAAATGTATTGTCTCACAGTTCTGGAGGCTAGGAGTCCAAAAGCCAGTGATCAGCAGGGCCACATTCCACGAGAAACCTATAGGAGAGGATCCCTCCTTGCCTCCTTCCGGCTGCTGGTGGCAGCCAGTGGTCCTTGGCGATGCTCGGCTAGTAGCTCCATCACTCTCTGCCCCTCTGTCATGTGGCTTCCTTCCTGCGTGTCTCTTCTTTTCTTCTAAGGACACCAGCTGTATGGGGTTGAGGCCCACCCTAATGACCTCATCTTAACTTGATAACATCTACAAATGCCCTCTTTTTAAATAAGGTCACACTGACAGGCACCAGGAGTCAGGACGTCCACGTACCTGTCTGGGGGGACACGGGTCAGCCACAAAAAGCTGGGGACCTCAGACTGATCCTCAACCCCATCTCTCCCTGTGACCACTGAGCACTTCCGATGTGATCTCCCATCGCCCCTCCATCCAGCTCCTCCAGTGCCCAGCCCACAGCCCCTGCTTCGGCCAGACCCTCATGGAGGCGCTTGTTCGGCGAGGCTCTCCTGCTCCTGTCCACATTTTCCATTCGTCCTCCATTCTGCTCCTCTTTGCTTCCTAAACTCCCAACCATCCGCATCCCTCCTCTGCTGCAAAACAAAAATCAAACAGAAAGACTTTCCCCACGTTTAGTGGTGATTACAACCCCTGCCTGTGCATCATACTCACCCTTGGAACTTTGTTAGCACAAACCCTGAGGCTGCACTCCTACGCCAGCCCAAGAAGCACTGGATCCCTGGTTGGGTTCAGACACAGCAGAACCCTTAGACCAGACCAAGAGGGGTCATGTGCTTTAGAAGACCCCAAACATCGCAAACACAGAAATACAGAGACTTTTCTTTCCTTCTCAGCGTCATATTTTAAAGTTTGACAATCAATGGAGCACACACAAAATATGGGAGCACGACAGGGGAGTACGACAGAGCGGCTGAATCGGGCCGGGTCGTCAGATGCCGTGGGGTTGGGCTGGGGGATAAAAAGCACCCTGTGCCCTTTGAAACCAGAGAAGGAGGGGCTGCAGTAGCCTCAAAGTAGCCACCCCACATCCTCTTGGGGCGGGGGGGGGGGGATGTGGAGGCAGACAGTGCTCCTGAGGTAAGTGTCCTTCTGCCCTTCCCTCTGCTTAGGACACAGGTGGAGTCGGGGGTACGGTTTCGGGTGGTACTTAGAACTGCCTGGCAATCCCAAGGTCCGAGAAGTGGGGCGTGAGGTACGCGACCCATTCCCGCCATCCCTTCCACACCCCACCAAGGAATCTGAAGAGCCTGAGTCATCTGCCTCCTTCATGGCAACAGGTCCAGTCTCCCGCCTGAGTAGCACTTCTGCCCTGCCTTCCTCCTGAAGGTCCACGAGCCACTCAGGCCTCTGGTGGCAGGTTGGCTCTCAGGGAGAAGAGAGGGCTCCTGTTACCGCCAGGCCCAGAACAGTCCCTCTGGAGAGGCTGCAGACCCTGGGTGGAAACAAGGGCCACGTATCGAGTCCTGCTTACCTTGAAACTTCTAAATATTTAGACGCACAGTATGTGGGCCTCCATGCCTACACTTGCTCTGGGCAACACAAATGTTGGGAATGATTCTGCTCAGATATCTGCGGCTTTACAACTCAGTATGTGATTCTCATAAAAAGCCAAGATTGAACCCTGTGGTCTATGGGATAAAACCCCAACCTTTGAGTATGAAATCCAAGACCCTGTGACCCCACAGTCTTTGGACATCACGCTCCCCACCTCCCTAGATTTATTTCCCATTCTGCTCCTTTATGCAAAAATGTTGTGTGCTATATAAAACTGTTCTACCAGCATACTAACCCCTCTTCCTGCACATGCAAAATTTACTCATATTCCAAGACATAACTCAAATGCCTTCCACCAAGCTTTCCTTCATCACGTAGTGAAGAATAATCTCTCCCTCGTCTATGGTCCCATATTATTTTCCAGCTCCTTTGCTACAGATCCTTGCGTTTTCTACTCTATTTATCCCTATCATGTTTGGTTCATTTCAGTATCCACTGCTAGACCTTGCACATCATAGGCACCCAACCAAATGTTGGTCAGTTTAAACCTTCCAAGTCAGTAAATTGTTACCCTGGTAGTCAGAGGGACTGCTAAATGTGGGCGGTCCACTCCCCATACATTGGACTGCTCTAAACTGTTGTGTCATTGATTTTTACAAGGCAGGACCCAAGTGTTGTCCTTTGACCTCCCCAGCAAGGAATCTCAGCCAAAAACAGAAGGGACAAGCTAAGAATGCACATGGTCTCTACGAATAATGGTCACACTGTCAGAGGAATGACAGAATTGAAGGGCAGGGAGACCTACATCTCTATTTTATCTTTATGTCCACATTCCATAACAGCCTGTAGAATGTTAAATGATTTGCTTGGGTCAAGACATGAGCACCTGACTTTTTTCTCGAATGGAAGAATGGCAGCGCCATTCACTGTCACCTTTTCAGTGTAGCATGAACTTTATAACTTCTAAATTTAAAGTGGGATTACATTACCTCGCACTATTCTTATCAAAATGGCCATGCACTCAAGGAGACAACTTTGACCTAAAGAGAGTTTCTCACCGCAAGTTCAGCACTAATGGAACTAGTGAAGATCCCATGCCCCTAATTCCCTTTTAGGAGTACCTTCCAGAACCAGAAGTTGTGCTTTATAAAAGCTATCCAATTTATGAGTCTTTCTAAAGAATGCTTGAAAGCAGGACTGAAATGCTCCAAAAGTGGTAGCATGAATAGTGGCTAAAAAGAAGGATTTCTAAAAGATGGTTTTTATCAAAGGTCAGATGGCTTCCTATCTAGAAAATACTCAGGTATAAATGTCACAAAGCTGGGGCTCGCCTCTTTAATTGGAAACCAAGAAAATCAAAATATTGTGTAAGGGTTTCTGAGGAAATAGACAAGACAATGGTCTGTGGAAATCTACCGTAAAGACAAAGGGAGAATGAGAAAATGGCCCTCGGGTACTTTAAAAGCCTGAACACTAAGAAGAAAATAATGATTGAGATCAAGAAAATGGCTTATTAGCAACACTGCACGATTTATTAGCAATCAAATATGCAGATAGTTCTCCATTCACTCAAAATGCCTCTGAATAATTGTGACCAATAATTGTGCTACTCACTTAGTGTTCCGTGTCTCTTATTTGTCACAGCAAACCTATGAGGATACATATTTTAATCTCCTTATTATACAGGTGGAAACTCAAGCTTGAAAGATTTAGTAATTTTTCAGGTTCTGCTATGCTTAGCACTAAATTAATAATAATAATAATGGTTAGCATCGTTCTTAGGTGCTTAACGAGCTTTCTGTGTGTAGGCACTGGGCTAAATTTTACATAAAATTATCTCATTTAAACCTCATAGCAGTAATCTTGTGTGATAGTTACAAACCCAGGGATTCATGGTCCATTAAGGGAAGTAGCTTGCCCGAGATTGCCCGACACCAGGATGGAAGTAATACGACTCTACCCTGTAAGCACCAGCCACGAGCAGGCACACAGCTGGTGAGTGGCAGAGCTGGAATCAGAATCCAGGTAGAGGGGCACCTGGGTGGCTCAGTCGGTTAATCGTCCAACTCTTGGTTTTGGCTCAGGTCATGATCTCATGGTTTGTGACATCGACCCCCACATTGGGCTCTGCCTGCTTGGGATTTTCTCTATCTCCCTCTCTCCCTCTGCCCCTCCCCCGCTCTCTCTCTCTCTCTCTCTCTCTCTTTCTCTCTCTCAAAATAAATAGGGGCACCTGGGTGGCTTAGTCAGTTAAGTGTCTGACTTCGGCTCAGGTCAAGATCTTACAGTCCGTGAGTTTGAGCCCCATGTTAGGCTCTGTGTTGATAGCTCAGAGCCTGGAGACTGCTTCGGATTCTGTGTCTCCCTCTCTCTCTGCCGCTCTCCTACTCATGCTCTCTCTCTCTCTCTCTCTCAAAAATAAATTAAAATTTTAAAAAATTAAAAATAAATAAATAAACATTAAACAAAAAATTCAGGTATATATCATTCTGAAATCCTTCCTCTTTGCTGTTGCTCTATACCGATGCCTGTCCTGGAAGGTTTTCTATTAACTAAATGATCCCACTCATGACCACCCTAATCAGCACCCCAATTTTGACACTAATGCTGAAGCAACTGGTTATAAGACCCTAGAATACAGATATTTATGATGTAATTTGTTTTCCCAAAGCATTTCAACAATCAAGATAGGCATATACTCACTCTGGGGTTCCTGTTAAGCACTAAATTACTTTTTTAATTACATAAGTGAAAAATCAAGAGAATCTAGTCTAAGAGAAAAACTATCTTTCACCTGAAAAGAGATTATAAACTGAAAAAAGAAAAGTATACACGGGATAGTCTGCTGCCCCTGGCAATATTCCTCAGCAGAGCCCAAGCAAATACCATGGACATAAAACAAGAAAGGAAGTAGAAACCTTTATTCTCACCAACTATAAAATGTTCTTTTATTCCTTTATTTTCCAGAAAAGTACCTTACTTCTAAACACTTGTTTATAAGTTCTTCATTCTTAGTAACAACTGCATCATTGTATATGTGCTCGTGGGAGAAAATGTGTGATATTGAAGCTCTGTGCTGAAAATGTAGCATCTCTTGCACAAAAATAGCTAATTTACCATCTAGTGGTTTTATTTTTATTTTATTTTTGTGTTTTAAGAGAGAGAGCACATAAGCAGGGGTGAGGGACAGAGAGAGAGAGACAGACAGAGAGAGAGAGAGAGAGAGAGAGAGAATCTCAAGCAGGCTCCACGCTTAGCACAGAGCCCAACATAGGGCTTGATCTCACAACACTGGGATCATGACCTGAGCTGAAATATCGGGATGGACCTTTATCCAAGTGAGCCACCCAGGTGCCCCTTAAATTTTTTTAAAGCTCTATGCCCAACATGGGACTCAAACTCAGGACCCCAAGATCAAGAGTCACATCTTCTAACAACTGAGCCACCCAGGCGCCCCTTTACCGTATAGTCTAAATGAGTCCCACTACCTAAGATGCCAGTGAAATATATTCCACGGATGATTTTCTAGTCAATCTGTTCCCCTTCCTTTTCTTCCCCTCTTTGGAGTTTTTCTAATCCTAACCCTCCCTGCTTGCTAACACTTGTACCTAAAGATGAGTTAACTGGGGTCACTGAAGTTTTTCAACCAAGCAGATTGTATGAGCAAATTGGTTAGCATCATTATAGCAACAGGTGTCAGTGGCCAAGTTCTAGTGGCCGGGAGCACAATTAGCAGAGTTCCCCAACTCAAACACCTCCTCCGGGTGGAATGTCTGTTTTGCACTTCTAGAGTTAAAGCTTTGATCAAAATGGGCCACAGAGCCAATTTGTCATCGTATTTTAATGTATACTTGAAAACACGGGGGGGGGTTTTGGTCTACCTTTAAACTATTTTATCCGTATTATTCCTTCTCCTCATGATAAGGAACTAAGGAATCAAATGAAAACTTGAGACCTTGTGGTAGACAGCCGTAGACCTTAAGTAGTCAGCATTTTGAGTAAAAAGTTGCTGGTTGACGTTAAAAGTTGTGTTTTAAGTAGTGATCAGGGATCAGAAATATGTTTATAAATTTAAACATGTTTATAAAATTTAAATATGTCTATCTTTATCAGTTTGAATTTCACTATTTCCAATATTTGGCCATAATACATATTTCTAAAAGCCCAAAAAAGAAACAAATAACAAGAAACGGTCATTAATACTAGGCCAATTCTGCAGCATCTATGTTACATATATGGTTTAGATCCCTCAGGGCAGATCACCTGGGTATCCATCAAGAGATTTCTGGAGTGCCTGGGTGGCTCAGTCAGTTAAGCATCTGGCTCTTGATTTCAGCTTAGGTCATGATCTCATGGTTCGTGAGTTCGAGCCCCGTGTCAGGCTCTGCACTAACCGTGCAGAGCATGCTTGGGATCCTCTCTCTGCCCCTCCCCTGCTTGCTTTGTCTTTCTCTCTCTCAAAATAAATAAATAAATTTAAAAAGAGAGAGAGAGAGGTTTCACTTTTATTTTGTATAAAATTTTGTGTGTAACTGTATTTTGCTGAGGAAATACTCCTTGGTCCTTGTCAGAATCTCAGGAGTGAAAGAAAGTGTCTTGGAGAGTTTTTCTACCTCTCAGTAGAGAGAGAAAGTTATCTCACTTATTTCCTTTATTATGCATAAATTGAAACCAATTTTGTTTCAACTTTATTTGTAAAGTAGCACTTACCAGAGAACCAATTTCTGGGAAAGAAAAGATATAACAGACAAGTAGTGAAAATTCAGAGTACTGGTAAGGATCGTAGTGAAAGCTACCTTGTCTTTATTATCCTCAATGTGGAAAAAGTTATTATCCACAGAATTGTTATGTTTCATTCCATGGTCAGTCATCAAACAAGGAAGGAATAAACAAGATTCTTCACTGTTTCATCACGAGTATGTGCCTTGCTCAAAATGTATTAAAGGAGAGTATTTTCATGATGCTATTACTGAATAATTAAATTAGGCCAATGTTCTGTGGATGTGGAATAATGTAATTTACTATGTTGAATGATTAGCCAATCAGATTTCTCTCATTTTCTAAGGCAATGGATTGACTAAAATGTGACCATAAACAAAATAGATTTTATTAGGCATAATCTACTTTGTAAACAAATGAAATTAATTCTTTGCCTGACCTAAAGCTTTGAAAATGAAAGACCAAAATTGAACACATGCTTCCAATTTTGGTTCTGTTACTAAGATGACACTTAATATAAAAGTTACAATTTAACTTCCCCTCAAGTATTCCATACTTGATACTAAATGACTCTTAGAAATATGTTCATCAACAGATGGGAGCCACTTATGGCCTCATAAACTCCAAAGCAAGTGAAATATCTCCGCCAAATAGAAAGATTACAAGAAAGCCTCATCTGGTTATCTCAGAGATGATTAATGCATTGCATGTTGGTTCAATGGTACAATGAATATTGACACATAATCACCCTTCCTATGAGAGAAATACGGAAGAGACGAATGCTAGTGGTCTATGTTTTTAATCAATCACTAAGCAATTTCAGCACGTGCCCTGTGTTTGGAGCTGAGCTGAGTGTGACAGAGGATGTGGAGGTAAGTGCCAGCACAGACCCTGTTCTAAAGGGATTGTCTCTCTTGAAAGAGAAGACTAGCATCCCTCAAGTGCTATGTGTGGATAACAGAGTGTATTATTACTTACTTGCATATTAACTGAACCAGTATAGATACTGTTGGAGTGCGGAGAAGCCGACAATCGATGAAAAGTGGCCAGGGAAGGATCATGGAGGACTTGAAACCAAAGTTATTTAGATTTGATTCAGCAGGAAATAGAATGTGCTGGCAATGAAGCTTTTGGAATTGAGAAATGACCTCAAGAAAATTAGTGTGGAATTTTCTTAAAACCATATCCTGTATTTTCCTTTTTGCTCTGTCTCCAGTGATACCAGCCACCAATCTGTCTCCAGGCTATTCTGCTTCCACTCCTACCAGGCCCCCAGTCCATGCTCCACTTAGTCGGGAGAGTTTTATAAAACATCAGTTCACATCATGTTATCACCCTGTCCGAGACCTCCGGTGGCTAATATTACACCTCTGATGAGACCCAAAGTCCTTCCTGTGATTTCCACGATCTGATTTTCCTACAAGATATGGTCCCACGCTCCCCTTTGATTTTATCTTAAGTCACTGTGCCCTTTTTGCGACAACCACACGGGTTCCCCCTGCATCCTTCCACCTGGCCAGGTGCATCCCCAGGCGAGGACTTTGCACTCGCTGCCCCTGCCTGAGATGTTTGTCTTAATGACCTCTGCTCCAGCAGCTTCTCCACAAATAGATCTTCTCTAGACGTCTATTTAATGTAGTCTCTCCATTCTTCCCACAACTCACTCTATGTCACATGGCTCTGCTTCAGCAATTGTTTTCTGGTTTATTTATTTGTTTATTGTTCATATCTACCTTCACCCAAAGAACATAAGTACCATGAGAGCAAGACCCTTGTCAGAGTTGTTTGCCCCAACACGTTTAAGAGTTCGCATATTAGATGCTCAATAAATACTTCAAATGAATGCCTTGCTTAATTAATTCTACTAGCAGGCAATGGCAGTAGTCTAGGCATGAAAAAAATGTGTATAAGTGTTCTATTGATAGTGAGAATAAACACTTTAGATGGAAAAAAATGAATAGAATTTGGTACCTGAGTACGGGAAGTGAAATAACAAATTAAGACAAGATCCCCAAGGTTACTGCAGAAGGGTGAGACTCTCGGCAGAAATAAAAAAGTGGTGGTTAAAAGCCACATTTCATGAGTATACACCACCTATAAAGCATGATGTATTTGTTCCATTTGATTTCCACAACTCTATTAGGTAGGCCTCAGATGGGAGGTTGAGTCGGCTACCACCGAGTTGCTCAGTTAGATGTCCTATTCCAGTGAGTGACATTGATTTGGCAGAAAAGTATTGGTCTGATAGCCATTGACAATTGCAAGTAAAGCAGTGTGTGTATATTCATCCAAAACCCACTCTCACTAGTCAGCCTCTCCCTATGGCCTTGGTCCACGTTTCCTTTCACTAAAGCAGACTGAATTCCTGGCAGGGGTCAAGACAGGCAAACTGACCTTCTGTGCCAATTAGTATAAATATATCTCTCCTCGCACAGGAGGGAGCATGCTCTGAACTGGGGAATCTCAATGGA
The DNA here is from genome assembly GCF_018350215.1 of Panthera leo. NCBI lineage: Eukaryota > Metazoa > Chordata > Mammalia > Carnivora > Felidae > Panthera > Panthera leo. The sequence continues at coordinate 49,391,588 of NC_056690.1, read as the reverse complement.
TGGAGCCTGAGTCACAGATGAGGCAAGAGAGTCTTCCCATTGATCTGAGAACTGGTCTAGAAGTACAAGTCTTGTCTCTGGTGTTCACAGATGAATGATGCTCGGAACTATCCACTTTCAGTTATCATACTGGCTACAGGCTAGTAACTAGTGGCCTTCAGTTATGGGAGACCTTCAGAAAATTCCCTGTGTGGAGCCTGAGACTTCCCCTGTTGGGTACATTTTTTCCCCTGTTTGGAGAGTAGGTGGAATGAATAAGCTGTGATATTATTTCTGAGCAAGGTACACCAAGATGTGTTTGTTCCTTTCAAGGAGAAGATTACAGAATTGTATTCAGGAAAGGGAGGTGATGATGCCATCTCTGAAGGACCTTCAGAGAATTATGCTTGCTTGCTTTATGATATCAGTGTCTCTATAAATAGGTTAGACAGAAAATCCTGTTCATCAGTGTCTGGATGAGATTTGTGGTTGGATATCAACAGCAGCCCTGTTCCCCCCCTTGGCATCGCTGTTCCTAGGGCTCAAGTAGCTTTGGGCTAGTAGGGAATGGGTGGAGGAAGAAGCATTTCCCCAGGTATATGCCGCTTCCAGGGACTTGGACTCTGCCTAAAAACAGCAACAGAAAGCGTTGGACGGCCCCCAGCACCACCACCCCCCTTGGCCAGTGTCACAGTTGCACTTACCCAGGCTGGGCTGCAGATGGCAGGCGCCTCTCTGTGATCCTCCCATGTCCTGTAGGAGCTCAATCTGTACCAGCTCTGGGGAATGAGGTTGTATTGATACTGAAGACTCCCAGCCTCAGGCCAAGGGATCAGGATCAGTGCCGCTCCTACCGGCCTCATGAAGAAAGGGTGACCAAAAGAAAAACCCATGGCCATGACCATTGATGCCTCTTAGTATCCATTTCAGTGACATCTTGAATCAAGTACAGTCATCTTCAGGAGAAACAACTCATTTTGGAAACCCCAAAAGGCTTCAAAATTTAGATTGAAATAATATTCTTAAGATAAAACTGATAAAATTTATCTTAGTGCACGAAGAGATAAGACCTACACATATTCATTTTGATCAACACTTTGTTTTGACAGAGATCCGCTCATTCTGACCCCCTCATATGGTAACTCACTCTACTGCCCCTCGCCTCTCTGTTCTCCTGCTTTGCTATGAGTTTATGTCTTACATTCTTCCTTTGCATTCCTCCTCAGACTGAAATCCCAAAAAGAAATCCGTGTCGGCATGGCCTCAAGATCACCATGGCATGATCTGGTGCCCATGGCAACTCTCTGTTCCTAGTACAGGGCCCAGGTAACCCATGGTAGCACCAACGTGTGAGGTGCCTGCTCTAGACTGAGAGGGTTGGGCCAGGCTTTGGGGAGGCAGTCTTGAGGAAAGCTGAGTTGTCAAATATGCAGGCAAGTAAGCCAGAGGGGCCTGTGTGTCACTTGAAGGTGCTGACCCAGGCAAATCTGATCTGGGGCTGGCAGATGCTTAACCAAATAAGACAAATGGAATGTGTTCCTGCCAGTGTCACTGTTGCTTGCACAGTGTGGCTGTTCCCAGAACTCAAGTAGCTTTGGACTGGTAGGCAATGGGTGGGGAAGAAACGGGCCCTTGCGTGTACACGGCTTCCTGGGACTGAGTTCTCACCATGCTGACACCCTCTACTCCACCATTACCTTGACTCAGTCATTCTCTTGGACTCTGCTTCTCTTTAAGGCTGATGTTATTTTTTTTTTCTCTTTGCCAATAACGAGCCAAACCTCTCCATGTTTTCCAGTCTAGAGCCAGAGGGAAGATGGATAAATAGATTTAGCTAGTCACTGTCCACACCTGAGCAGAGGCTGTTGCTGCACACTTTTTCACTGGTGGCCAGCTAGCCTATGGATAAGCTGTCCTTAAAAAGCAGGTGCTCACTCCTAATTGGTGCTTATCCCCACCACTTCTTAGAGGAATAGGGCCTGTTGCTGTGGTCATTTCACTCTGAAGTTGGGAAGGCCGGCATTCTGGATGAGCTGTCCAATGTCACGGGAAAATCAAGAAAGACACAGAGACAGGATGCATTAACATTTTGGAGGAACCAACTATGTGGTCAGGAACTGTACTAGGTACTTTAAAACTGCATTTATCTCATTCTCAAAAAGACTCCTTTCCTCTTGCCATCAGAGTGTCAGAATCAGAGGGCTGAGATTTTAGGATACATCTTGGGTAAATGGGTCCAAAGAGAACTTTTGTTCAAAGTTGGTTCTAGGTCACGGGGCTGCCTGCCCCGGGCAAGAGAACTCTTACAGAGTTCTCTTACAGAACTCTACGTAGCCTAGTTCGGCTCCATAGGACTAGGTTCCATCTGGTCATAAGGTGCTCCTTTTCTCAGCCTTATTTTATGCGTATATACACAAACTCATTGTGAACACTTCCAAAGGGCAAGTGACACTTCCAAAGAACAAGGCGTTGGGATCCTGGACCCCAGCCCATGCCATCACTTCTATTTCAACATGTCCAAGAACAAATATTAGGATTCTCACTTTAAAAATGGGAAAACAGAGAACCAGAATGTTAATTGACTTCCTGTCACAACACTGGCTGTGCCTTTGTATATTCTCTCGTCTCTTAATATCTCCTTGCATTTTGGCCAGACTTCCAGAGACTGCCAACACCTGTGACTCTGCCTGAAGTTGTCTACCCTGGCCTCCCATAGAGCAGGCGAGAGTTGCCAGACCTCTTCCCTTTAGGAGCCATCAACCAAGGCTGATGGGATTTGATGGGATAACTCTGGAGCTTTGAAAGTTCCCCCAGTGGAACAGAAATCCAGTTCCTACTGTGATAACTTGCTTAAAAATTCACCCTATGCTCTCTGCCTTCTCTTCCCTACCTTACTTCCCTACTGTCCTACAAGTATTTGTTAGAATGAACTCTAAATTAGCAACTTACACTCACATCCTTGACTCAAGGTCTGCTTCTAGGGAAACACAAATAAAGACACTGCCCTAAAAGGTGGGGAACCTGGTGCATCTGGCTCAAAATTCTTTATATACTTTATACTTTATGCTTTCGTGATCTATCCAACTACCGTGTTCCTGGCTTCACAAAAGCTTTCTTCTCTCTTGCACTTCCCTCGCCATCCCATGGAAGCACCCCACCCCTCTCCTCCACTGATCACCCATGTCTCTGACCCTCCCTGGTCCACCCCAAGTCAGTTTCCAATTCTAGTGTCACCTCATGGACTCATTTCCTTTGCTTTCTAACCCATACCTGTAACACCACCACCTGCTCCCATGGAAGGAATGAAAGAGGGAAGGAAGGAAGGGAAGAAAAGAGAGAGAAAAAGAAAAGACAACACAAAAGCATTCCAACCCAGGGCAGCGGGCTCCTTCTCCCCATCATACTCCCCAAAACCAGAGCAAGAACTGTCTAGCAACTGCATTCTCTAGAAGAAGGTATTGGAGTCAAGGTTGCCTCCCCCCATGTCTCCTCCAGAACTCTCTCATACATACACATCTTTGTTGTTATCTTCAACTCAAGGGGATGAGAAGCTGGTTGACAATTATTAATTTTTAGAAAACTAAACATTAACATATTGGAGATATTAAGGAGCCATATTTCAAATCTATTAGATATCGAAAATTCCAGTGAAATATCAAAATCCTTGCAATGAAACATCCAATTATTCTACCTCTTTTATTGCAAATTGACTTTATTTGTGACTCTCATCCACACTTGACATGTGCAGGCGCACCTAGAAGAAAAATTGTGAGGACCAAACATTCTGAATGCACATTATCATGTTGCAGCTCCTCATTAAAGTTTTGAGTTTCTTTAAAAAGCAAAATGTTTTGCCATTTCTTCCTGGGATGGACATAAAGAACTGGAATGTGTTCCTGACTTCTCCAAACTCACTCCACAGAGTGACTTTGGGCAAGTTATTGCACAAGTATTTTTATTTATCCATAAATTTAAAAACAATAGCCTCATTCTCTCAAGATAACTTAGAAGACAGATAAAATGATAAATCTATAAAAGCACAATTGTCTCCTTGTAGAGAAGCCTTATCTACTTACATACATTGAGGTTATGTCTGTTTTCAGCTTCGGATGGTCTTGCCAAACGAGTGAGCAGCCCTGTTCTTGGGAGAAACTTCCCCGCTGATGACATTTCACTACATCCTCAGTGCTCATATCTTAATTTTTCTTAGCTTTAACAGGAAAGAGAGAGAGAGAGAGAGGAATTAAATCCAAAATTGAAAGAACTGGCAAGTGCAATTATAATTTTAGTCCTTGCATGCAAGGTGACTATAGAAATTAGCTTGTTGGCTCAGCTGAAATAGCCTCACTGCTGAAACTATTGTTTTGTGTTCAAGCAGCTTAAATGATTTGAAGGTTGCAGCTTAGAGAGAGCTAGAATTCGCTAGTTTCTCTCTTTACCCTCTAGCTCCAAGTGTTCATTATTTCTTCCTGTGACTGTAGTTGTGATTTCTTTTCCTCTGTTTTCTTTCGCTGGCTTTGCCACCACTTCCATTGATCTTTTTTTCCTTCCCATTTCTGTCTCTCAATTGTCCTCTGCCCTCTTTCTTCCACTCAGCTTTATCCCCATTGAACATTTATCATAGACTCTTAACTTTGTTGTGTTTTAAGTGAGAGAAAAGAGGAGAAAAGGATGTCAAAAGCAGAGGAAAACCAGTGATATTCACCTAGAAAATACTTGTCACATAGAGATGCTCATAAATAAACATTTAAGGAATAAATCAATAAAATATCTATCATTTATAGAGAACATACTTTGTGTTAAGCACTCTACACATATTTCCTATAATTCTACACTGCAAGGGAATGCTGTTTTTCTCTCCATTTTAGAGACAAGGAAACTGAAGCTTAGAAGAACTAAAATAGGTTAGGCAAGGTTGCTGTGATAGAAAATGAGAGAAAAGGGGCACGAAACCAGGTCCTCATGATTCAGAAATTCTGGTTCTCAACTGCCATGCTCTCTTGTGACAGACATATGCTTGGTGCTTTACTTACATCAATTCATTTAATGGGAATTAAACAAGGAGTAAATTACTTGATATATTGTGCAGCTGAAAAAAGCCACAAATGAGTAAGACTGAGGTCGGAAGCACAGCATTAGCAATAGCTTTGTCAAGTTGGGCCTGTTACGTCATCTCTCTGAGCTTCGAGTCCTTCATCTGTAGAATAAACATATCCATGTCTTGTCTTTGGGTTGATGCAGCAGTTAAATGAGCTTGCTCCATTCCCCCTGGCTTTTATACTGGGCAAAAAAAGTGAAGGAGAATATTCCGGAGAGAGAAAATAAGTCACAGAGACAGGCAACAAATGATTTTGCACAGTCCACACTTTCTCCAAGAAACCCTCCCTGCCCTCCAAACTGGATTGAATGCCCCTTTTTAATGCTCTCCTGGCATCACCTTCTTCCTGTCTTGCCACCTGCTATAAGTGTGGTAATTCTTGACTGTCTTTTCTGTATCTCCCTCCCTTCCCCTCCCCTGCCCCTGCCCCTGAGGCCGCTCCATACTAGCAGGGACCAGCTGAGACTTAGCTGGCTATTCCTCCAAAATGCAGCCCAGAGCCTGGTACACAGTTAGTGCTCAGGAGACATTTGATCAGTGAATAACTGAAGCTGAAGAGTAGGAGATGAGGATAAGAAGGAGACAGGGAGGATGGTGCTGGACACTAGGATTGCATGATCACACTGTTCCCAACTGTCCCGGTGTCCTCGTAGAAACGCAGTCAGTCTTCACCCCTCATGTAACTGAGCCATCAGTTTCCAAAGCCCTTGGCCTACGACTTGAGAGAAACAGCTCTGGGACAGAGGGGCCAGGCAGAGACACGCTGGTTTGCATCCTCAGAAAGCACCAGCTTTCAGGCATCCCACCCACTGCTCTCCTTGCCCTTATTAACCACTAGAAATAACTAGATCTTCACGACGGTATGAAGACATCTAACTGCAATCATATCTAGATTGAAAATAAATCACAAAAGATGTGTTCTTAAAAGTAATACTGTGCAATTAAACTAGAAAACTATCAAAACCAATGACAGGAAGGGACACATCTAATTACCAATATTATCATCATCAACTTTATCTGTTAATTGCCCATCAAGGTCCCCCCACAATGGACACAGGCACCATGGATACTTTTTGAGCCCAGAAAAAAAAACTGGGCTCATGAGTTGTCCTTCTTCCCAAGCTGTGTGCCTTAAATAACTTGCTTAATGTTTTTGAGGCTCCGTGCCTTCATCTGGGAAATGGAAGTGGAAGATTATCCTAGCAGTAGGTGATGGTGTGTTACGGGTCTGACACGTAGCAGGCACTCAAAACTGGCAGATGTGTGATCACCATGACTGCTCTAACTAACGCCTTCTAAGGCCCATAAACTCGGGTGGCACCTCTACCAGCCAACAACTTCCAAATCTGTATACTCCGCGTCGGAGTCCTGCTACTGAGACCCCTATCTCTCAAGGGCACCTCGAACTCAAAGGGTCTGAAATTGAAGGTAGTGAATACTTAAACCACCCCATAGCCTTCCATGATATCTGCTACTCCTATTTCCCCGGTCTGGGAAATGGGGGGCAGCATTCCTTATGCTTTTTTTGCCCCCACTTGTCCACTCTTCCAGTCTGATTAATTTCCTGAATTTGCCCCAGATAATTCCCTTTTCCTGCATTCTTACCTCATTGTCTTGGCTCTTCTCCTAAGGGACAGTCACAGTTGTCTTCTCGATGACCCCCTACCCGCAGCTCCACCTGCCCACTGCTGCTAGAATGTTCGTTCCAAACCCCTGCCTTGTCGAAAATCCCTGCCATCTACATGGTAAAGTCTAGACTCTTTATATGTCATGTACATGTCATCTAGACTCTTTATATGGGCACAAGGATTCACCCCACCTGCCTCTCCCTCTAATCTCCATCTGTCCCCCAAGTGTCTTCTCCGTGTCAGCCTGTACTGTCTTTCCTATCCATGACTTGTTGACCTGTCAACTCCCCAGTATCCTCCTAGATTCATCTCAGACATCACTTCTCTTTGAAATTTGCCCCAAAATATTTCCTCAGAAAACCTAAGTATTCTTGTCTCTGTTCCCTGATACCTTATGTATCCTTTCACTATGGCAATTACCACATTTTTTCATAAACTGCTTATTTTTGTAATGTTTATTTATTTGGGGGGTTCAGAGACAGAGGGAGAGAGAGAGAATCCCAAGTAGGCTTTGTACTGTCAGCTCAGAGGCCAGCATGGGGCTCAATCTCACAAACCACGAGATCATCACCTGAGCCAAAATCAAGAGTCAGACCCTTAACTGACTAAGCCCTACCCAGGCGTCCCCATAATGTGCTTATTTTTATCAATACATTTAAACTTCGACTTCCTCAAGAGGCCATACAATTTATCTATTTTGCCTTTGTTTATACAATGCCAAACACAGCATAGAGCGGTAGCTCAATACATGCATTATGAATGAATGATCAAAGTCCTTGAGTGACATGATAGCACAATAGCAGATGAAGTCGTACCGAAGTACACTTGTCAACTGCATAAAGCCAGTGTGTGTCAATTGCCTGAGTACAGGGAACTACAGGAATGATCATTGTTCTTCAATTAAATTCAAAACATATGTTTATTCGAGAGACTATTCTAGATACTAGTGGAAGTTCCATAGACTTACAACACTGCACACTGACCTTTAATAAGTTTAAAATGTATGGGAGAGGGGCGCCTGGGTGGCTTGGTCGGTTAAGCGTCCGACTTCGGCTCAGGTCACGATCTCGCGGTCCGTGAGTTCGAGCCCCGCGTTGGGCTCTGTGCTGACAGCTCAGAGCCTGGAGCCTGTTTCAGATTCCGTGTCTCCCTCTCTCTGTGACCCTCCCCCGTTCATGCTCTGTCTCTCTCTGTCTCAAAAATAAACGTTAAAAAGAAAAATTAAAAATAATAAAAAAATAAATAAATAAAATGTATGAGAGAGATAGTCACCTAAACAACCGACTCTAACAACTAACCAGGGTAAAATGAAAGGTGCTAAACAAAAGGCTTAACACCAAACCAGGTCAGACTTGTCGTTACCCCCTGCTGTCGCACTTCTGCTCCCCAGGCCTCCATTAGCATGCTGCTGAGCCTTTGCCGCTATGGTAACCGATTCATTATGTAATTCATTATGTAATTATGTGCTTAATGTATTTTTCCCTGTAAGAATATTAGCTCCATGTGGGCAAGGATCACACTCATCTTATCCACCCCTCCATCCCTGGCATCTACCCCGCTACCTAATATGTAGTAGACCCTCAATGACTTCAGGGGGAGAGAGGAAGGGCAATTAATGTCAATGTTGAGGAGCAAAGAAGACTTCACAAAGGATGTATATGGACACAGAGGCCTTAAAAACTAACAACAGGGCCCTCAAATTTACTGCACGGTTCATGAAAAGTCCGTATTTTTTCCCATTAGGTTTCTTTGAACACTCATTGTTCTCATCTGTAGTGATAATATCTTTTAACTAACTTGGCAAGCATGTCCATTCTTCAAAGGTATTTATGGAAAACTATAGCTCTCTGCCATAGTTTACAATTTGGCTATGCCTAAAAGAGTTTCCCCAGTGAGAAAATAAAATAATGATGTGAGCTGGAATAAATCACTCTTTTCACAGGTGGCACAGACTAAGTGCTAATGCTGCTGTGAAGAGAGCAGAATCCCTCGCTGGAGTCCTGGGCGGTTTTCAAGGAGACAGCAGGATTTTTCTGTCAACAGGATTTCTATAAAATCTAAGAGATTTGGAAAGTTCTAGCAAGGGGAAGAACATGAGTGAAGGGTGTTGAGAGCCCGATGGAAGCAAGTAGAAGACAGCATGTGTCGAGATGGGAGCAGAGCACAAAGTGACAAGCCCAGTGGTGACACAGTACCGATGCCAGCTAAGGAATCCGGTCTTTGGTTTATATATAGTTGAGCCAGTTCCAGATTTTAAAGGGATGAAAAGTTAAAATGTTTTAGGAAGACTATTTTGGCAATAATCTTCAGAGAAACCAATTAGTAGGATACTAAAGAATATCCAGTTAAGAGGTAATAAATAAAAAAGATTTTTAAAGACATTATGAGATGTAAATTAACCAATTTACTTTCTGATTGTTAAGGCATCTCTCAGATTTTGTGAGTGGGTGGCCAGAATGTAATAGAACCATTTCAGAAATAGAAAAAAGCGCAGGAGGAGCCACTTTGAGAAGGAACAGGAGACGTTTGGCTTTATAGACATTCACTTTGAGGACAAGCAGAATGAGGTGTCCTGAAGGAAAATGAAGATGTAAAAGTCTACTCTTTTTATATTATCATCGGCATTATGATGATGGTGGTAGAATTTCATTAGTATAACCTGCAAATTTAAAATACCATCAATCTCATAGCCAAATTATGGAAGTGGTCCAAGTACCCATCGACTGATGAATGAATAAAGAAAATGTGTGTGTGTGTGTGTGTGTGTGTGTGTGTGTGTGTGTGTGTGTGGTGGAATATTACTGAGCCATCAAAAATCAAAAAGAATGAAATCTTGCCATTTGCAAAGACGTGGATGGACCTAGAGAGTATTAAACTAGGTGAAATAAGTCAGAGAAAGACAAATACCACATGATTTCATTCACATGTGGGATTTAAGAAACAAAAAAAAAAATGAACAAAGGAAAAAAATTAAAGACAAACCAAAAAATGGATGCTTAGCTACAGAAAACACTCTGATGTTTACCAGAGGGGAGGGGGGTGGGGAGATGAGTGAAACAAGTGATGGGGATTAAGAGTATACTTACCATGTTGAACACTGAGTAACGTATAGAACTGTTGAATCACTATATTATACACCTGAAATTAAGATAATACAGTATGTCAATTATATTGGAATTACAATTGAAAACTTAATTAAAAATAATAATTTAATACAATATAATACAGTTCATCTTGATTTTAGTAATCCAAACCCTTCCATCATGGAAAGTCTTTTCTGTGATTGAAGAAAATGGAATGGGGATGGGGTGGGGAGGGAGGGAGGCCACCACACCCTATAATGGTTTTCATAATGTGAGTGATGGTGGACTAAAACATGCTAGAGGAAGGTCTAGTGACCATCCAACAAGAAGCCTCCTGGGGTGTCACTACTTAGAATGAACCCTTAGCCCATCTCTTGATTTAATCATAGCTGAGGAAACTGACTAGTACTAAATACACTATCAGGAGATTGAAGTCTCATTTATGAGCAATGAAACTTTCCCTCATGTAGTTATCTCCCTAGCTGAACTGGTCATTAGAAAGTAGGTTGAAGAACATGGACTTCCAGCAAAGGGAAGTGGATAAACGTGTAGGGTATCTCATCAGGTGTGTTGTGAGGGCTCATGTGACATCCCTACCCATAGCAGAGTATTTGTCTCTACTTACTAAAATATTCACACCCGCCATATTTGATGTCCTTCTCCCCTAGATGGTATGAGATGAGCTTGTATTTTTTTACTTTCGTTTGCAATACTCTCTTGAGTGGTACCCCAAATGCCATTACTGCCTGCAGAGTGCCTGGGGAGCTTGTTTAAGGTAGAGTCAAGAGCCCCACTCCCAGAGATTCTGCTCCCGAGTGTCCACAGTGAGGCCTGGGAGGCCTGGGAAGCAGATTGCTGGCAAGCCTCCAGAGGTTCCCAGGCAGCCTTGAGTGACTTTGAACCAATCTGATTTGGCAGGCAGGTAAGGCTCCGAGCCCTCCTTGCCTACTTTAGCATGAGCAGCTCTACGTGTACCTATTTTATTTGTGTTCTCTTCTGCCAAAGATTTGTTTGAATACAGATTTTCAGCACCTTGACAAGAATTGGTAAATTATTTATCTGAATTAACCTTGACCTTTTGATTAACACTTTTTCTTTGACAAGGTTATAAAACAATTATTTGGAAGCCCATCATTTAGTTAAAAGCACATTTACTGCAAGAAATAAAGCAGAAGAAACTTCTATTTCCATGAAAAGCTTTTTCCTCAGTCATTGCTCTCCAATATAAATGAAAATATAAAATTTCTGAATACCATATTGTCTGAGGCACTAGCTGATGTTTAAATGTGTACTGGTCATGAAAAAGATGCTGAATTTCTCCTTCCACTTGGTATTTGAAGAAAATCTAAAATATTCCGAGTAAAAATGATTGTATTTTAAAGTGACTATTTGTGCATGTAAAACTCTGATTTTGTGTGCGTGAGAAGGATGTCCTGGTTATGTGCAAGGAGTCCTCTTACACACACTGTTTTTCCTATTTGCAATGACAAACAAGCTGACACTAGTCCCTTCTATTTAAAAAAGAAGAAATTATAATCTTGATACAGTCAAGGTATAACCACTATGAATGTTTAGGAGGAGCTTAAAAAAAAACCATAAGGTGACACGGGAAAGAACACCATGCTAGACAGTTTTGTGAATTTATTTTTTTTATTTCATTACATATGGCACGAAGACTGGTGAAATGTAGTACAATTGTGTAAGTAAATCCTGTTAATAGATACACAGATTCATTTTGTGCTGTATCTTGAAATAAACAATCCACCTGTGGTCTTTAAAAATTGCACTTAATCAACAATTATTGGTTGACTGTTTTCTATGTGCCAGGCAACATGTTACGTACCAGAGATCCAAAAGAGAACAAAAAAGATAAGACCTCTGTGGTCATGTTCTAGTGCAAGAGGTGGGAGTGGGGTGGGGGGTGGGGGGAGACAACACAGAAGTAAGTAAATAAAATCCTTTCGCATTGCAATAAATGCAATGAGGAAAGTAAGCAGAGTTCTTATTTGGGAACCTTACACGGGAGAGAATCTCAGAAGAGAACATAATTTAGACAAGGTGGACAGGGAAAACCTCCCTGCAGAAGTGACTTTCTAAGAGCAAATAGAAGAACCAGGCATTCTGGCTACTAAGAGCTTGAATAACATGGTGAGAAGTGGTCAAAGAACTGAAAAAATGGAAGTTGCAATGAGCTGGAAGGTTAAAGGATGGTGGTCAGAGAGATGATGGAGGTGGCACAGGCACTGGTGATGACACGGTCTATGAGAAATGAATAACACCTCTATTAAAGGCGAGGTGGTCAAGGAACTGAGAGTTTATTGGGTGTCAGAGTCACCACACACAATGACAAGAAGGGGTATGAGAAGCAAAGTCTGAGCTAGAAGCTAAAGTCTTCAGTGCATGAAGCAGAAAGGACAAGGGTGCAGGCAGACGACAGCATGAGGAGGGAGAAGGGAGGCTCAGTAGGACACGTGTGCTTGACAGAAGCAGAAGCTTTTGCCAAGGGACATGTCCTGGAAGCAGCAGTGAATTGCAGGGAAATAGTGCCCTGACTTCTGGCTGGAGGGACAAGTGGTTCAAGGAAATAAACTTTTGTCTACTTGAGAAAGTGCAAGGGCAGCAGAATCTTGGGGGCCAGCCAGGTTCCATGTAGAGAAAGTCCTGGGAAACAAACATTCCAGAAGTCTCCAGAGTTTAAAGGGGAATTTGATGACCACAAACAGAAGGTCCAGAGGGCACAGTGGAAAGCTGATTTTGTTTTTGTTCTTGTCAATGGGGCAGGGAGGGAACTAATTAAGGTACATCTAGAGACACACAAATTATAGTCTGGATAATAATGGACAACTGGGGAACCTTGAAATTCACTAAGTCAATGGGATAAAACATTATTACTACACTATAAAATATTAATAATAGCAATTATTATTTACAGTTGTAATAGTAGAAGAAGTAGCTGCAAAAATATATTGGCAATTTTATTTCAGGCCTGTACTAAGTACTTCCCATGCAGTCAACCAATAACCCCATGATCTTCCAAAGCTCAAGTCAAATTTCAGATCATCTGTGAAAATTTAATGGACTACAGGTAATTGATCAGAGTAAAGATGGATTCAGGGCTTTGAAGTCATCCTGGCAGTCTCCAGTATGACAGAAGACAAATGGTTTTAGACTTGAAACACCAAACAGTTGGCTCAATGCTATGGAAGATTTGGGCAGCTGTTTTATGGGGCTACCCAAGTTGGTGTATGGTGATCAGGGGTTACTCACACAATCTTCTTGCACTAGAAAGAAGCAATTCCCACCCCCACCCCACTTAAAGCCTAGCTAGTAGAAGGACCATGATGCTTTGAGGTGGCTTCCATCCACAGTGCAAACTGTTTCTCTGCTCTTTTGCTCAATTTGCTAGAATATTACTAATCAACTTGGAAGATTTCATTCCATTTATTCATTTGTTCACTCAATAAATATGTGAGAGCAATTACTATAGGCTCCAGGCCATTCTAGACACTGGGGATACAGTGGATGGATGGATGGATGGATGTCAGATAGATAGATAGATAGATAGATAGATATCCTCCTCTAGGGAACTTCTCCCACCACTTCTTCCAGCACTAGGCTGGTGGCCCCATTTATTATTCCCACAGCACACCATTTGTTGATTGGTTTTTCCAATAACATGCTGACAATTCTGTATGTATATTTCCAGGCCAGTCTTCTCCTCAACCATCCTTTTCAAGTGTAAGTGAGATCATGTTACTTCCCTGCTACTTCCCTAGTTTACCCACAGTAAAAGCCAAAGTCCTTACAATTTTATCTCTAGGAGAGGATTCCATCTTGTAAGTCCTGTCTTCCATGTATTCCCTTCTGCAGTCATTGCAAGAGCTGTAGGAAGATGTAGTCGGATGAACAGTAGATGGTTGGTAGGCTGATTCATCCCACTGACATGAGAACTAAATTCTTATTCTACTTTCCATACAATTTTATGTAGCAGGACATCAATTAGACTTTTGAAAAAGACAAAGTTTTCATACACGAATGAAATTGTATGGTTATAATTACTAAATTATTATGATAAATGAATATTCTGAAATAAAACATTGTCCGAGGGAAAAAATATCTCCTTTTGCAAGTGCTTGAAAAACTGAAATGGTCATGAGGATTTTATAATTTGCCTTGCTGCAATTTTAAGTTGTAATTTGTGACTTTAAACTCTTCCGTGCATCACAGAATACCCCAAAAGCAGCTACATTTTGTATCTACATTCAGATGCACTAATTAATTAATGCTTGAAGGTAACACATTCCTGAATAGCTCAAGAATCATTGACCTACAGGATGATGAAGTACATTCTAATGTGTTACAGACAAAGCTAAAATGAAAATTCAGGACACCCTCCTTTCCATCTTGTGGCCAGTGTGTGTGTGTGTGTGTGTGTGTGTGTGTGTGTGTGTACCTTGTAAGGTTGTGTAATTGATAACCATAGTTAACAAAGATAGCACAGAAAACAATAACCAACTTACTATGATCATACTCAAATCAATACTAGTAGGTTTAGCCAAATAATACTCAAGATAATTTAGCTTGAGAAAATCTATTAATATAATGCAGCACATTAACACTAAATAAATGATAACATGTAAGTAACCAAATATGTATAATATAAAATGTGAAACTTTGGCTCAAAATGATGCTTGGATACCATTTTTCATTGTTATATTTTCTCTGAAGAAACTTACTACAAAATGTGTATTCAGCATGCTTTGCTAAATTGTTCTGGCAGCTTATATGAAATGTGCTCTCCTCAATAGTATTGTGAAACAAATATGTTCAGATCCTTGTATACTCACGTTTGTGAATGCGCTTTCAACATTTCTCCTTCTCTATTTTAACAGAACCTCAAGTTCCACATCACTGAGGATCCCAAGGGAAAAAAGGAAAATCTTCTGCTCAACTCTGAGAGGCCAATGAGGGTCTTAACAAAGACCAGCCACTCACAAGGAGAGGATCGAGTTTTGGGGAAGACCACAGGGCCACCAACAATTAAGCTGATTGCAAAACATCAAGGAACTAGGACTGTTTTCAAGAAGTTCAGTGAAATGAAGTGGCCATTGGACATACACCCTTTAAATAAAAGTTTAATCAAAGACAACAAATGGAAGGAAACGGATGTGGCCCAAGAGAAACGCAGGTCTTTCCTTCAGGAGTCTTGCAAAAAATATGGCGGGGTGAGTCGTCCTCAATCACATCTTTTTCATATGGTGTCCAGGATCTATGTGGAAGATAAACACAAAATCTTATATTGTGAAGTACCCAAGGCTGGCTGCTCCAACTGGAAGAGAATTCTGATGGTGCTAAGTGGGTTGGCTTCCTCTGCGTACAACATCTCCCATGATGCTGTTCACTACGGGAAGCATTTGAAAAAACTAGATAGCTTTGACTTAAAAGGGATATATACTCGTTTGAATACCTACACCAAAGCTGTTTTTGTTCGTGATCCCATGGAAAGATTAGTGTCAGCATTTAGGGACAAATTTGAACACCCCAATAGCTATTACCATCCAGTATTTGGGAAGGCAATTATAAAGAAATATCGGCCAAATGCCTGTGAAGAAGCATTAAATAATGGATCTGGGGTCAAATTCAAAGAGTTCGTCCACTATTTGCTGGATTCCCACCGTCCAGTAGGAATGGACATTCACTGGGAAAAGGTCAGCAAACTCTGCTATCCATGTTTAATCAACTATGATTTTGTAGGGAAATTCGAAACTTTGGAAGAAGATGCCAATTACTTTTTGCAGCTGATTGGTGCTCCAAAAGAGCTGAAATTTCCAAACTTTAAGGATAGGCATTCTTCTGATGAAAGAACCAATGCTCAGGTCGTGAGACAATATTTAAAGGATCTGACTCGAACTGAGAGACAATTAATCTATGACTTTTATGACTTGGACTATTTGATGTTTAATTATACAACTCCATTTTTGTAGTTTGCATTAATCGTCTAAAACCCTGTATTTACTTCATGATGATGGCCTCAAATCAGCTAACTGTAATTTTCCTGCAGTTCTCTGTATGAGAGAGAATTTAACCAAGTGTAGTTGTCTTGATTTAATGAAGATTTTTACCAAATAGTATGACACCAATTCGCACAAAGTTATAGGAAAATTACCTTACAGAGACATGTAAACAAGTTGAGTTGCTCTAGAATGTTTGGAAAATAGCTGCTTTTGCATTATGGATTATATTATAGAAGCAATAACCTAGCCAGCTGCTACATTAGCTTCAACAGCCTCTTGCAATGATAGAAAAAGGGATCTAAAATAGCATGAGTATATGTCTACATCCTGGAATTTGTTGTCTAAAGTGCATGGATATATTTTTAGCAGTCTGTGACATATTACTCGAACCTTGGAGAGTTTTCTTACACCCTGGAAATCTTTCTATCAACTGCAATGATAAATCCATTTTGAAATAATATTTTGGACCTAGGCATTTAAGTTTAGATTGGAAGGCATTATGTGATTTACAATATGAGAATATAGCAGAAAAACCAGATGAGGCTATGGCTTTTTATATTCAACAGCCAATAAAAAATACACAACATGCTAAGATCAAAGCAACAAAAACAACCTTCCTCTTCCAGAAAAAGTTAGGGGAATTGATTCTGTTTTCTTCTGAGCCCTCTGTGCAGAGACAAAATGAACATAACCACTAAAGGTCCTCGCTTCTGAAGCAGGCAGTTGAGAAGTTTAAGTCTCATCAGATATAAATGTGCTCCTAATTTCTGGTTTAATTGGGCAGGGGGGAAATTGTTTCAGGATGGAATAATCATCAAAAACAAAAGTTGCCACTCTGAATATGGGCCTCAAACAATAACAAAGTTTTATAAGAGTATTATTTGAATCAAAGCATCGTGTGCATAGCTTTATATGTGGAATGTACTCTAAGAATAACTTTTGTTTCCAGTCTAATTACTTAGCTTAGGAATGACTTTTTTAAAATGCCTATACCACTTCAAAGATAGGTTATATTCTAGAGAATAAACAAAACGAGAGCCCCTAGAAATATTTTTAATAGGCTTATGCATAAACAAATTCAGGAGTTTTCTTTTTAAGTTCAAATATTCTATCCTAACACAGTCAAATACCATTGCATTCAAATATTAAATCCAAGTTTTGGGAAAACAGGACCATGTGTCACCCCTATCGAAAGTTGTAATGCATTTTGGAAATTTTTTCCAGCGGACCCTAAATTTGAAGACACGTTTGGATGGGAACTTATTTTAATTGGTTGACTATTTGAGTTAAGAAGACCACATGTCATTGAAACTCTGTTTAAATGCAGTTCTCGAACATGTTCTTCTTCCCAAACTCTCATTTTTTTCCTCGTCGATAAATATTCAGTAACGTCTCGCAAAGAAAAGTAGGTATTAATATTTAAATATTAATAGACCAAGATAGTTACCGTGGTCCTTATTTCATTTGGATTTTCCATTTCATGGCTGAGTATTCATGAATTGCTTCACTCGACACACGCCTGCCTTGTCCCATCGGTGTCTCCCAAGGAGTAGGTACCTGCAACGGCCTGCCAGATCCTAAGTATTAAGCCTTCTAACCCAACCTTTTACTACTTTCCACTCCATTTACTCTTACCTCTAGACCATACACTTAAGCTGTGCTCTCTGTTTTTAAGGAGTTTTACTCTAGAGTAATCCCAATTGTATAATTTAAATTTTGCTGTACCATGTAGAGTGGATTCCTTGTAACTTGGAGACAATGAAATTATCTTTTTATGGAGAAAGAGACAGAATGGAAACTATGCCAAGAAGCCTGAAATTTTATTCCTAAACCACACACACACAAAAACTAATTTTAGATGGAATCTGCTATAAAGTATAGGAGCAGTTTTCTCAACGTTATTCCTAAAATCTTATCGGGAACAAACAAAAAACCCTTCTTTTCATAACTTTGGAAGAAAAAAATGGAAAAAAGTGCCTTAACTCTCTCTTTTTAACATTTCTAACGCACTTGAGAGAATGGAATCTATATGTATATATATACATATATATGCACATATATGCACACATAAACATGTGTTTGATGTGCATGCATATATATATATATATATATATATATATATATATATGTACAAGCAGACACATAACTCTGGCACTGGTGGGAGAGAAGAGAGCTGAGAAAATGATACACGATACTCTCTATCAAAGCTATTCTATGCCTTTCGCCATATATCCTCCTTCTCAGACCCTTTCCACTGAGCCTGTGTAACCAGAGGTTGGTCTTTCAGTCATTCTTTTCCTAAAAGACTGATACCAGTAGGAATCCTGTGTGACATGAGTCCCAGAGGCCATGTGTTCATAAGGTTTTATGAAGGAAGAACATATTTTTCAGGTGCCTCCTCTTCCTTTTAAATCACTTCTGTTCATGGTAGGGCTGAAGAAGCCAGTCATCATTTTGGATTCCTTGTGATTTTGAATAATTTTTTATTTATCTTTTCTGAATTATTCTGCTTTGCAGACCAACTCACAGTCACCTTTGTCGTTTCTGCCTGTGCACAAGCCCCAGGTGTGAGCATCACTGCTTCTTTGGACGCTCACAGTTTCATGGATTTAGATTCCTAAAGGCAAGTGACCAAATCCAGACTCATCTTCCAGATGTCCAGTGTTCATATTTTAACACTAGCATGCTTCGGGTATAATTATGAGTCCTCTAATTAAACCCTAAGGATCTTACTTGTTTTATAGGCAGTGGTAACAACCTGGGCAGGTCCCTTCACTCTGTTATTCCTGTCTGGAATTACTATTAGAGTAAAAGTTGGCAATTAAATCCAAAACCACAGTTAGTTAACATGGTAAACTATCTATGGATATGTGTTGATGTGATTATGCCCTGGAACTGCCATAAATTTCAATGGAAATCCATATACAGGGCACCCAACTTTCCGATTTTCTCACATGTGTTTGGAAATACCCAATGGAAATGTGTGGCTACTTGCTAAATTCTCTAACTTTGCAGTCTATAAAATATTATCTAGCAATTCAAAAGCCACTTGGATACCATTTGTAATCAGGAAGAGGAAAAAAACTTATCTGCTTTACTTATGAATAATTATTCTTCAAAAAAGTATTATCTCCTAAAACATACAGTGTTTCGCTGAAAAGACTATATGAGCAGATGCAGGAAATTTTCAATATGAGTTCTCTTTGAAAAGATCACCTGTGGAATTAGAACTTGGAATTCGTAGGCTAAGACTACCATAAACATCTCTGTACTATCAGTCATCACTTGGACTCTTGGGACCTCCTTAGCCTCTAGGCTTTCATGGAATATGGCAAAGCAGAAACTCTGCCCATGACTAACATCCCCAGCATGCTCTGAAATTTGAAGGATAGTTGCCCATAAGCCCATAGCTCAATACCTGAGGACCTCAGACCAAGGCTAACTCAATCATAAGCATTATAATAATATTCATGATCATAGTCATAATCAAACACTTATTCCTTTACTACTTAAGTGCTTTACATGCATTTATTTAATCTCCATAGTCAATGTAAGATGCTATGTAAGCCCACCCCATACAAACACACACTAAATATATATATAGAGAGAGAAGAGTGGTTGAGTAATTTGCCTGAAAAGTCACAGCTGGAAATTAGGTCAGGAGCCAGGATGAATCCAAATAGCAAATACCACTACCAAACTCTCTTCTTAGTTTAAAGACAACTAAAGGCAAGAAATATATTGGCATCTTGAAACTTTTTTGATACAAATATAGATATATATACGTGTATGTGTTTAGCTGGTTATCCCATTTCAGATCAGCTTATCCCTTTCTTCCTGCTGAGTTGACAGATTCAAAGACTTTGTAAGAAGTTAAGCTTTCTTCCTAACCCCTTTTTTAAAACTCCCAGTTGATCATGGAGCACAATGTAAGAGCAAAAAAGTCCCTGGACCAAGTTTAGCATAACAAAAACAAAATATCATTTTGACAAGAAAGTCCAGACCGCTACAGGAGTGGGCAAGGTCACAGAGAATATGGTCCAAACTGGGAGAGAGTCTGGCCAACTTACCCCAAATAGGCACTTGAAGATGGCAGTGGTTCACCAGGTCAGCCCAAGAGAAAGCTCCTTAAATACTGCTAGAAAGTAAGCAATTGTATATGGTCTCTTTTTTACTGAGCTCCTGTCCCCAGGGCTAGTTTAGTTGTCAGATAACCCTAAACAGACTCAGGAAGATTATAGAAAAGAACAGAGGAGCAGGTTGACTCAAACTAACTGAAAACACCATGAAAAATTCAAGATAAACAAGTGCTCAGATACCAGAGGGAAGACTTTTCCTAGACCTTTGGGATACCCTCCATGAGGAAGGCCAACTCTAGAGAGTTCAGCAAAAGGGCATTGCCTCACACCATTTTACTTCTCAGAACTGCCTAGTCCCACACATCTTGTCTACCACAATCCTATCCTTCCAGGCATATTCAAGTCCATTTAGGACAATCATTTCTTCCTTCTCCTCTGTTCAACTCTTCACTCTATTTTGAAATACTCACCTCTCTCATATCTAGACATTCGCTTCATGTTAAGTCACCAAGGAATCTCTTTAGATTATTCAGTTTGACAATCTCATCTCTTCATGAGCTCTCTGATCAACAGAAAAAGGCAAAATGATTTTCCCCTGATGTGACATGCATCTGATACTTCTTCCTTCCTCTTTTTTTTTTTTTTTTTTGCTTCATTTATTCATTTGCTATAGCCCTCTTCATATGAATAAAAAATCTCTGCTGTCATTGGAATATGTTCTAGGTCTTCCAAGAGGAAAGGAATTGTGTCTGTTTAATTCACTTTGCACTGTTTCTAGCAAAGCATGGAAAGAAAGAGTTATTGATATATTTTTGATATATAGTTTAACGGTTCCTCTATATCTTCTCCTCTTGTATAATATGTTTTATTATTGCCTTTGACTTTCAGACATCTATATGATCAGTGGGTCTAAACAGAAGGTCCTAAAGCAAGGCAATTGGGGAAGTTATCTAAAGGCACATGGCTTCTCTATACTGACTATCACACCTTAACCTAAAGTATAGCTGTAGACACAGAAACATTTTACACTTCCAAGATGACATATTTGTTTATTAGACTGGGGGAGGAAATGTTGAAAGAACGCATGATTCTGATCAATAGGAAAGCCATTTACAGAGCAGGGAGCAGACACTGGAAACCTACCTGATATTCATTTAATGACGTGAAGAATATGTCTAATCCTTCCCCCCAAAAACGTAAAAGTTAGGTATTATTCCACCCATTGCTTTGTGAGGGAGAAAACCGAGGGTCAGAGAGGTTTAATGGCTAGAAGCCGAGCCAGCTTCCTGCCAAGGTCTCTCTCGCTCCAAAGCGGAGACCACACACGACAGCCTATGGGCCAGATCTGGCCACAGATATGTTTGGTTTGGCCTATGACACATTTTACTTAATATCTGAATTAGCATTTTAAAATTGGAAAGCTTTCATCAGTAATAAGGAATTTCTGTTACGCAGCACCGTTTGTGCTCACCTGAAGACAGTTGGGCATTGTCAAGGCCAGCCCCCTTAGAGAAGCCAGAGAGCTCTTGTTGTTCATGCTCTCCATCTAGGCATCATCACCCACTTACCCTACCTGGCTGGCCCCTAAGGTGCCCCACCTTTTCATCCCTGCTTTGAAGTGTGTGTTCTTGAGTCTAGCACGCTTCCAAAGGAAAAGCAATTCCTGAACATTTTCTTTGACCATATTTGTGTCATGCAATCCAGGTTCCCTTATCCTCATTCAAAATGCTGCTTGGCCTTTGGTCGTATACCCAGCGGGATCGCCAAACAATATTTCATTGTATGAGAAAATCTCTTTTGACCAACAAAAAAAGATGTTGGGAGAAATCCAGTACCTTCCTTTGGCATCTTTTTTTCTTAGTCACTGGGTCCCCCTGGCAACAACATTCCTTCCCATCCCCTTCAGCGGAGATGAATCATTCTCCCATGCCCTTGGAACCTCAGGGTCTAGGACAAAAACTGGTTCCCACCAATGCATCCAGACTGCTATTCCATAACTTTTCTTCAAAAACTCCTTCTCTTTTAAAGGTGTACCCACCCTTCCTCTGAAAATTACCTATTTCCCAGCTTTCCCTGAGGATTTCCCCATCAGGCTCATAACATGCCTCTCCACCCCATTCCTGCTATTATCCTGGGTGACTTTTGCCATCCCAGTGACATTCAACTGTCTTTGCTTCTTAGGGCTCTAACCTCCTCCTTCTTCTGCTTCAACACTTGGAGAGCTAGAGAAAACAGAAGCCCAGCCATGGAAAGAGATAACCATGACTCTTGTCCCTAAAGAGCAGAAAACCTGTGGCAAACTATGTAGTACTTCATTTTATCCATTCATTTCCTTAACCAATCCTGAAGTTTAGAAAAATGTTCTTCAAAAATATTATGAACTGAAATGTACTCCAAACGCTAGTATAATCACCAACTTCAAGATGACAATATTAGTTTGACTGTAATTATCATTAGGCAAAAATAAACCCTGATTTAGTCTATCAAGTGCTCAAAAAATAGTGCATAGGCCACCACCACTTATCAGAGTTATCTACATTTTTGTAAAAAACAGATTCCTGTACGCCACCCAATATGCGCTGAATTAGAATCTCTGCGAAAGCCACTTGAGAATTTTCTCTTTTAACAATCTCCCTGGGATGAGTCTTATATACAACATGGTTTCAGCACTGCTTATGTGTGTGTGTGTGATTTTTTTTTTAATCCTGGTGGATTATAGGTACTAATAAAGCCTGCGCCCTTCGTTCTGTTACTTTGTTAAAAAGTTAATGGCTCTTGGCTCAGAGAAGGTCAGCGGGTATTGGTACTGAAGTCCTCTGTGGGATTTTGAGCCGCACTGAAACAGAAACTTGGCATCTGAGGTCTGCCAACAACAAGAAGTAGAGCTGAAATGATGAAGTGAGTTATGGGAACAGCACTAGTCACTGCCCAAACTTTGTGAAAGCTTTCAGGATGAAATGGAGAAATGGAAACTTTCCTCTTTGAAACACAAAAGACAAATGTGGACTGAAGGCAATTTTGGCAACTCAACTTCACACTGAATGAAGTGAAGACAGTATGAGTTTTCCAATAAAAAATAAAAAAGCTATTTTCCAATTGACCTAAGATGATTGAAAGCGGAAAATATTTGCTATTTGGGTTATTAGTTTGAAAGCAAGTGCCCCAGGAAATATTTTGCAATTTAACTTAAATGGTAAGAATGTACATTTTCTTGGACTTCATTAAGGAACGTGTCTCCCTTTGCCTTTCTGTTGGTTTGAACCATATGACATTGCCAACATTTGACCATCTCTGATGTACGAACGAACACAGCCCTTTCATACAGTTGCACTGACATCTCCACCGATACCTACCCAATTCTAGCCGCATTAGCACTCATCTGGGCTAAGAAATAGCCTCCAAAAAGAAGCCCTGCTCCTCATCACTCTCCCCCTTTTTCTTCTTTTTTTTTCCTTTTTAAGTTTGCAATTGTGGTAAAAGACACATAACATAAAAATGTACCTTCTTAACCATTTTTAGGTGGCATTAAGGATATTCATGTAGTTACACGGCCATCACCACCATCCGTATCCAGGACTCTTTTCATCCTGCAAAACTGAAACTCCATACCCATTACATAGTAACTCCTCCAGCCCCTGCAAAACGCTATTCTTTCTGTCTCTATGAATCTGACAATGCTAGGCACCTCATATAAGTGGAATCATATAGCATTTATCCTTCTGTGACTGGCTTATTTCATTTAGCATTGTGTCCTCAGAGCTCATTTGTGTTGCAGTGTCAGAATTTTCTTCCGTTCTAAGGCTGAATAGTATTCCATTATACATATAATTCCTCCCTTTGATCCACTCTACGCTCTTTGAAAATAAACTTCCTACAGCATCATTCTGCTCCCAGCTTCTCATTTCCTGGATTCAATGGTCACAATAATATAACCCTTACCCAATATCATCAATTAACTACATAAAACCCATTATTATCCAGCCCCTCCCCCAAACTTTATTACATTCACTAAAAACATACTTATTTCTCCCTATTTTATTGTATTTCACACTGCCTGAAGTGCCTATTTCTCTTCTCCCTCTTTATTTTGTATTATTTTTTTTAGAGAAAGAGAAAGCATGAGCAATGGAAGGGCAGAGAGGGAGAGAGAGAGAGAGGGAGAGAGAGAGGGAGAAAATCCCAAGCAGACTCCACACTCAGCATGGATCCCCATGCAGGACTAGATCCCACAACCCTGGGATCATGACCTGAGCTGAAATCAAGAGTCAGACGCTCAACTGGGTGGCTCAAGGAGCCACCCAGGCACCTTCTCCTCTACCCTCTAACCATCTCCTCACATGACCCCTCCAACCTACTCCTCGCCCACCCCACTCCTCTCCTCCCTTCCCATGACCATCCCTCACTCAGCTTGCTTCACCCACTCTGCCTGGGACACGCTTCCACTCTTCTTGCCTTAACTTTATCCATAGGCTGATGGTACCAAATCTCTTTCTCCAGCTTGTATGTCTATTGTGGACTTTGCCCCATATTTGCAACTTCCTGATGGAGTTCTTCGCCTGGATAATCCATTGGCACTTCCAACTCAACATGACTAAAGTTGAACTCATTGTCTAACCCAAAGCCTGATTTCTGTTTATTTAATGGCATCACCATCCATCTACTCTGTCTCCCACATCAGGAACCAAGGAGCCAAATCAGACTTCCCCCAGTGCTGACTCCCCACAGCCAGAGGAAAGCCCACTAACTTCACCACCTACATTTTACTCAAGCTTCTCCTCTCCCTCCGTCCATTCTGCTACTATCCTAGTTCAAACCCTCCTCACCCTCTCTCTGAAACACTGCAACAATTTTTAACTGTCCTCCCATTTTGTTCCCTTCTACACCATGCCCCATACGACTGCAACAACCTAGAATGGCCATGGTCCCCTGACATTGGGTAATTTCCTGCCTCCTGGGCCTTTATTCACTTTGCCCCATCTTTTGAGCACCCACCTACCCCCATCACCCCACCCATATCTCTTAATTGCTACACTCAGCTCAAGAAGGCATCTTCACCTCTGTGAACCTATGTGTTACTAGGAAGCAGTATGTTATGGTGGCTAAGAGCCTGGAAAATCCTTGTATGGATTTGAATTCCATATCTTCAACTTTCAAACTTTGGGAACTCTCCAGTTTATTTAACTTCTCTGAGTGCTGGTTTTCTCATCTCAGAAATGAGGACAGCAATACCTACCTCATAAAGTTACTGAGAGAAATAAATGGGGAAATGTGTAAAGTTTTCAAAAGTATCCCATGAATTATTTTCATTATCTCACTAGAGCCTGTGCATATCTCTATCTTTGCACACATAGGATTCTGATGATTTATGTATGTGTCTGGCTTCTCCAATAAACGGAATTCACCTTGTTCATCTTTGTAACCCCAGACAAGGTACTTGATAAATATCTCTTGAAGAAATGAATGCAAGAATGAATCCCATACACCTACCCCTATGTTCACACAGCACTATGCCTTTCCCTTAAGGCACATTCTGACTTAGAACAATGTGAAAATATGTCGTAACTTTTCTGTTAGATTCAAAGTTACCTGAGGGTGAAACCAGGTCTTGCTCAATAAATGCACATCTAATTGAATTTCAAGCTTTCAAATGTGGATTCTTTTTAATAAGATAACGGCTTAAAACAGTGGGCTCCATTACTACAATATAGAAACAAATAAATACACTAAAAAGCTGTTATTTCATTCATCGTCAGCCCCTTTTTTTCCATTAGCTCTACTCCCTGACCAGGCTGAACTTTGATCTTCTCAGATAGGGCACTCTTTTCCCTGCCTTGAAGCCTCTCTGAAGGCAGCTCCCTGTTCCTGCACACTAGGGACCAATCTAATATCTCATCAGTCTTCAGAAAAGACTTTCCTGACCCCCAAGCCAGGTTCAGCGATTTGCAGTTACTTTTCCAAAGTACATGTTCCCACTGGAAAATGAGAAGATTCTTTGTGTCCAGGTAAGTCTCTGTCACATTTCTAACTTTTTATTCATCACCAAGTATATAGTCAACACTCAGCAAACTCATGCTGACCAACTGAATGGACAAAGCTCTGGGTTTTGGTCTTTCTCCATCATAAGACATTGGCAAATGCTAGACTGAAAAGGATTACACAGAAGTTACTTTATGACTAAATTCTTAAAGACTGCATCCAGAAGGCAGAAGTCTGTTCTATAACAGAAAAGACTGGGGAGAATTAAAAGGTGACCACTGTGTTGACCAAAAGTGGGGTTTCAGAATGATAGAAGCCAGGTATGTACTTGGCTTTCTGAGACTAGGTAGATATGATTACATGATGGGGAAGAAGGCTGCAGTAGTTGTCAGGAGGCTTGATCTGCAGTGTCTGTGGCAATGATTAATAGATCATTTGTATCAAGAGATGAAATATCTGATCAGCTGACCCTGAAGTTGCTCAATTTGTGTAATCAAAAAAAATTATTTTTTTAATGTTTATTAATTTTTGATAGAGAGAGACAGAGAGCAAGTGGGGGAGAGGCAGAGAGAGAGAGGCAGACGCAGAATCTAAAGCAGGTTCTAGGCTCTGAGCTGTTGGCTCAGAACCCACGAACCATGAGATCATGACCTGAGCCGAATTTGGACGCTCAACTGATTGAACCACCCAAGTGCCCTCCCCCCAAATGTTTTAAGTGTACTTTATTTTTTTAGTCTATTTACTTATTTTGACAGAGAGAGAGAGCGAGAGAGAGAGAGAATGAGTGGAGGAGGGTCAGAGGGAGGGAAAGAGAGAGGGAGAGAGAGAATGCCAAGCAGACTATCTGCTATCAGCACAGAGTCCCATGTGGGGCTCAATCTCATGAACTGAGACATCATAACCTGAGCCAAAATGAAGAGTCAGACACATTTAACTGGCTGAGCCACCTAGATGCCCCATAATCAAAAAACTTGAGAGCAAAAGAACACATGGTGAATATAGCCTCCATGGAAAATCATAGACGCTCACATATTTTCTAGACCTATGTTGGTTTATAGACAGAGCCCTTTGGTTGAAAAGAAGATCATATTTCCTTGAGGAAGGACCTTGCAAAACTACTGCAAGAATATATGGTAGATATTCATCAATCTTTCGAAAAGGACTTGCCATCATACATTAGAGTAACTGTGCATTGAGGCAATACCCAACCTTTTCTAGGTCTGTAAGATACAGAGCCTGAACTGACATTGACACCTTTGGATGCAAAGCACCATTGTGATCCTCCAGTTAGAGTGGAAGCATATGTGGTCCTGATGGTAAATAAAATTCCAATATATGTCTGTTTTTTAGTGAGTCCAGTGGATTCACAAACCGATGCTGTGTTTATTTCCTCTGTCTCTGAGTTTGTAATCAGGATAGATATATTTAGAAATGGCATAATTCTCACATTGGTCCACTTAGCTGTGGAATAAGAGCCATGATGACAGAAAAAGACAAGCAGAATCCCCTAAAACTGCTTCTAGCCCTGGCCAAGAGGCTAAATCAGAAGCAATACCACATCCTGATGGTAGTTTTCGATTAGTCTTCAAAGACTTAAAGGATGCAGGGGTGATACTGTTCATCACATCTCTATTCAAGGGCTACTGTAATCTGAACCAAGCGATGGCTGGCCATACTTGGTATCTTCGTTGCAACAAAATAACACAGTTTCGGACATCTAGCTTGTGGATTTTGATCTAGTGAAAGCATTCTTCTTAGTCAAAAGAAAAGAACAAACAGAGATCACCTTTATACAGAAGAGATAGAATATTCACTGTCTTGCTCCACGGCTATGTTAATTCTGTTGCCTTTTGTTACAATATGGTCCATAGGGACCTTGACCATCTTGACATCCCTCAAATTATTACATTCACTCACTAAAGTGATAACATCAGGTTAATTTGCCCTATAAAACTGGGAATGACAAGTTCCCTGATGTTCTAGGAAGATACAGGTGTGCAACAGAGTGGGAGTTAAACCCCATGAAAATTTAGGATTCTGCTGTATCAGTGAAGATTTTAAGGGTATGGAAGTCTGGAAGAGGTGGGGCATTCCCTACATTATGGAAGATGACAGAGTCTTCATTCTTGGGGGCCCTCTTAGGATTTTGGAGGTAGCCAATACTGTGGTTGGGAATACTTGTCTCACTCATGTTGGGAGCCACCCAGAAGATTGGCAGTTCAGCTGGGGCTCAGATCAAGAGAGGACTCTGAAGCAAGCCCAGGCTGGGGTACCAGCTTATCTGCCCCTTGGCCATATGACCGAGCATGTCTGATGATACCAAATGTCTTTATGGTAGATAAAGATGCTGTGTGGAATTACTGACAAGTCCCAACAGGAGAGCTACAACACATACCTTTTGGGTTCTGAAGCAAAGACATGCCTTCAGCAGTATGAGTAGTCTCTACTTGCAAAATAGTTATTGGCACCTAGCAGAAACTCAACTTGTCCGTGGGACACCAAGTGTCTCTGTAACTGGAGCTTCCTGTTAAGAATGGAGTATTATCAGATCCACACACTTATAAGGGCAGATGTGAACAGTAGCAATCCATTATACAAGAGAAGTGTTATATTTAGAATCAGGGCTGGCAGTTCTTGAAGTTATGAGTAAATCACAGAAATAGGTGATGAATAAGTGACCCATATTCCCATGTCACCTGCCTCTATTGCATGGATGTCTCTTCATCAGCTCACACGCCTATGGTCTGAAAGTGTGTTCTCTCTGATCAACTGAGGAAGGAGAAAATAACCTAGGCCTGAATCACAGATGGGTTGGTGTGATATGTGGTTTTAGACAAAAATATACTACGGCTCCATTCCAGCCCCTCAGGGGTGGTTCTAAAGGACAGTGGTAAAGGGAATTTCTCACAGATGACAAAGCTGCAAGAAAATACACTTGTCCATTCACTTTACATGAAGGAGTAGCCTGAGAGGTAGATATGCAAGGGTCCCTGGGTAGAACCCAATGGCTTGGCTTTGTTCAAGGAAAAGCCTATAAACAAATGAGATTGAAAGACTGAGGAAAATGAGATCTGTGGAGGAGGTATGTGGATGGAGGGACTTATGGGAACAGGCACAAACAGTGCAAGCAGATCTTTGTGTCTCAGGATTATCCACCCCAGGGGAGGTTCTCAACAGTCACATGAGCAGGATGGCTGTCAGTTTGCCTCTTGGCCCTCCTTCCTCGGTGCTGATACAGTGGGCCCACTAGCAGAGGGTTGATGATAGCAGGGAGGAAGGCAATGCATGAGTCTGACAGCATGACTCCCCGTTTCCAAAACAGATCTAGCTACTTCTACTACTGAATGCCTCGTATGCTTGCAGCAGAGACTAGACAGCTACTTGGCATCAGATAATTGTGCCAGGCCTCTTCCACTACGGAGGGAACAGCAGTTTGTCCTACTGTAATCTACATCTGTTCCAAATGTTGGTTTGCCTTTAGCACCGTCATCAACACCACCATCCAGGACACTCAAAAAGACTGATCTAGCAACATGTGTCTCACTAAACATTGCTTCCAATCAAGGGACTCATTTTATGGCAAGTGAGATATGGCAATGTGTACACAACCATGGAATCCACTAGATTGACTGTGTATCGTTTTGCCCAGAAATCATCAACAAAAGATGGAAAGGCCTGTTAGAGACTCAGCTAAAGCACCAGCTTGAGGGTTGAGGCACTGACCTTCAGGATATACCATCTACACTGAATGACAGTACTGTGTCCCAATAACAGGAACACGAGGCTCTTGAATACAATAGTGGAAGAAGGACCCTTCCCTGTCTTCATTACTCACAGAGAATGACCTGCAGAATTTGTGCTTCTCAACCCTGGAAATTTAGACTCCGCTGGCTTCAATTTCCAGGTTCCTGGGGCGGGGGGGGTGGGAATTTTCAGCTAGGAAAAACAATAAATTCCCATTAGCTTTCTGAACACTTTGAACTCGTCATGCCATTGGGGGAAAAGGCAAAGAAAAAGTCACTATACTGGCAAGGGGTTTTGACTCTGATCTCCGTAAGAAACAAGACGTGCTACAAGGGCAGAGAGATCCTATAAGGGCAGAGAGGAGGAAGTCTAGAACTCAATGGAGTCCTTGAATGTCTCTTGGTGATTTCATTGTAAGTGAGAATAGCAAATTAACAGTTGCAGCAACCACAGTCCAATGAGCATAAAGCAGCTAAATGTTTCAGATCCCTGAAGAATGATGATCTAGGTCGTAACACCAGACAAGCAATCCAAATGAGCAAAAGTGCCAGCTGAGGGCAAGGAAATTTTGAATGGGTGATGGAGGTAGCAGGTGGTGAATATCTATTATAATCTTGAGAGAAGCTGCAGCAAAGGGGAAAATTCTTATTTTAGTCTGTTAGAAATTTTGGTTTTGAAGGAAACTCTGTTCTCCACTGGATTTATAACTTTCCACTTGGGAAGAAAGTGAGGGTAACTTTATTTTCACAAAAGTGGAGGCTCATATTACAGTGTGGGAGGATATAATGCTGGCAGAAGTGGGTCTGTGTGGCTCAAGGGGTGGACGTATCAGAAACCTTACAGACACAACTTTAGATTTTCTCAGCCTTACCGGCCTTCTATTTCAGCTGCCATGGAAACAACCAGCCTTGCATGGGCTCCAACTAACTTCACATAGGCTCAAGCAGACAGGACCTTACTTTATGAATGCACTTACGGTCTCTTGTGTCTTTCCCCAAGATTTCCCTGTTAACACTTTATGGGAGCTTTAACATCCCATTGGGTGAACTTCTGACCAATGAAAAACAGAAACTGACAGATAAATTCTTCTCTTTCTTGAGATGCTGGGGTTTTTTTCAGACGCTGTGATAGTCTCTCAGTACCAGGCTATTAATCACCCTTAATGGGAGTAAGTTAGGTGATGAATTCTTAAATCTGCTCGCTCTCTCTCCTTCTCTGCCTCACTATTCTTATCTTTCACTCTTGCTCCCTAGGACAGATCCCCTGGACTTTATCAGTCAGAGTTTGATCACAAAAAAAGAACCACTGAGAGTGGAATAGAAAGAGGGATTTTTAAAATAGGGATTTCACTTTATACAACTGTGTGAAACTGTTAGAGTTTATGGATGTCTGTTATTTATGTGTATGGTGCTAGATAGGGCAAACATTTGGGAAAGATAGCTGCACATGAAGTGGGTGAAAATAGGACCATCTGGAACATACTGGGGTGAGCTGTAACCCAGGACAACGTGTACCTGTGGCAGTCTCTTGCCACCTGGAAGTCTCCAACTTCCTTGATGCAGATGGTCTATAGGAGTCACAAATCAGATACGTGGAAGGTGAAAATCTGATGGAGGCAGCAGGAGATGCTAGCCTGACTTATAAACAAAGGGCTTAATGGGCTTATGAAAAAAGTGGCCATGGTGGCAGAAACGGAGGTTATATGTCATATATCGTCTCAGAAACATGTACATCCCTTCATCACAGATCTAGCTATACCCACCAGGTACCAAACAGTAGAAAACACTGTGAACAGTAGAAAACACTATCCTACTCCACTCCCAACTGACTCTTGATGCTAATATGACACCATATCAGTCCCCAGCAGCATCAGCCAGCCACCTAATGACAGATCGATTACATAGGATCACTCCCATTATAGAAGGAGCAGTGATCTCATTACTACTTCCAGTCAGTCATCTGCCATTTAACTTTCTCAGCTGTGGCTAACTTTATATTCCTCTCACCCTGATCCAACACCCTATGATCCATTCCCACCCATGTTCCCCAAAATGTCTAGAGTTACAAATTGAAAAATATTTTCTCAGATAAGGGCTGCATGTACTGACAGAGCAGTGTCAGCAGAACTTAAGGATTCAAGATCCCAACTTTATGAGAATATGCCCATATTTTTTCATTCCAAATTTTAGAATGCCTCTGTTTTCCTATCAATACTTTATGTAACCTAAGAGATCCAGTGAAATTGAAAATTCATTTTATTTTATAACACAGCTACCTACAAGATTAGAATTTGGGTTTGATTTCAGAAATCTCAGCCCTGCATGTACAGAATATAAGGATTTGGAGGATGGTGGGCATTCATAGAGACTTTCAGGTCCCTTATATAGATCTTGTATTGAAAATTTAAAGTGCTGCATTCATAACTTTCTTTTCTCAAGCTCTCTGGCATGCTTAGAAGCAACAAACCAATACTATTATATTCCATATTGGTGGGGAAAAAATCCCACTAATATGGTAGCAAATACTTGATCACCTAAAGCCATACCTTCTATGACCATTTTATTGCAGATGAAAACTGAATTAAATGCTTACCACTTAATGTGATGAACTACCAATGTTCTTCTTATCACGGTAAACAGTGTCATTAATGCTTTTAAATCTAATTGATTAAGAAGACCAATTTCAGGTCAGCCAGAATCAATTTAGAAAACCCATCTTTAAGGTTCTGTTTTCGTTTCTCAGTACCAAATTTAGTATCTGTCAGAGTATGATCAACAAGAAGACCATAAGGAGTGATATACAACACAATAAGAGATTTATTGTAGGGATTCAAGCCTTCAATTTTGCTGATGCAAGTTGGCTCAGGAATTAGAGAAGCTGAAAGAGGCAATCGTAGATGTCTAGTCTGTTTTCTTACCTATGATTCAAACCAAACTAAAATAATTCTATGAAAGGTAACAACAGTCTATCTTTCGTTTTTCATAGGAATATTTGAAAGCCTTTTCATATTCCCTAAAATTGCAAGCTAAAATTTAATTTAAGATGCTCTTTCAATAAGTGAACCATCCATTTTTTTCTGAATAATTAATGGCACAAACTCAGAGAAAATAAAGCTAAATTTTCTTAAGTGTAATTTATATTATTCTAGCTCTGTTTGTGCCAATTTATTTTTTATATTTTCCCATTATGTTTGATTTTAAAATATTTATTTATCTCCCCCCTTTGTACATGCAAACTCTGTAGAAGATAGGCATATGAATAAGATTCTGTACCAAAGATCATATAATTTAGAAGAGAAAATGCAAATTTTTAAAACTCAGAATATGATAAATTTAACACAATAACATTAAAGAACTTTTTATGATAATTTGAAGGAATGAGAAATCACATCCACAAGTGGAGAAACTCAGGAATAAAATATTAAAGGAGTGGCATTCAAGCTGAATATTAAAGCTTGAACTGGGTTCCTACTAGAGTGGGGGAATAGGAAAAGAAAATCTTTCAAGGAAAAGAGCAAACGATATGGGCATGATGTGTTTAAAAGAAAGCACAGGGAAGGGGCACCTGGGTGGCTCAGCGGGTTAAGCGTCCGACTTTGGCTCAGGTCATGATCTCACAGCTCATGAGGTCGAGCCCCTCATCGGGCTCTGTGCTGACAGCTCAGAGCCTCGAGCCTGCTTCAGATTCTGTGTCTCCCTCTCTCTCTCTGCCTCTCCCCTGCTTGTGTTCTGTCTCTCTCTCTCTCTCAAAAATAAATAAAAACATTAAAAAAAAAAAAAAGAAAGAAAGTACAGGGTGGTCTCTGATCACAGACAGTAGTCCAGTTGAGCTGCTGTGTGAGTGGGATCCAAGGGAGAGGGAAGGTAGGTTGAGAGAACTATTGCTGGGTTTAGGAGTTGGTGCTTTATTTAGCGGTCCATAGGCACTGGGAGTTTCTGAATAAGAGAATGACAAGTTCAAAGCAATGTTCCAGGAAGATTATTTTGGCAGTTGTATGTAGAGAGGGAGGACCGCAATGAATTAGAAAGAACCCCAGACTGGGAATTGGGGGACCTGGCCAAACCTAACCTCTGTCTAATTTAAGGCAAGTCATTTCCTCCAGTGAGCCTCAGTTTTCTTCTATGGAAAATCAGAAGGGGAATTTAGTTATCTCTAAATTTCCTTGCAGCTCCAAAATGTTTTTTAAAAAAAAAAAAAAGGCCAAAAGTTAAGAGGCTTTGCAAAAATGAAACCTTCAAATAAGTGACTTTTACACCGGTGGTTTACTTTATTATAGAGAAATTAAAGATGTGATTAAAAGAAAACATTCCTTTCTGATATTCTATAATCATAGGGAATGTCTTTTATCAAAGAACAATCCAAATGATTTGATCTCATGCTAGCTCCATAAAAAAGTTTGCAAGCAGTTTTAATAGCAAGAATGTCCCCTTTATCTATATACTTTCTTAAACAATTATTAAGAACTTGCTGGAGTTAAAAAATAAAAAGATCCAGAATGGTAGGTGAGCAAGCCCATCTGGGAAAGAGAACCTGAGACAGGTCTCTAATCTCTAGGGAACAGCGCAAAAGCTGTCACAGTGCCCTGTGCCCTCTGCCCGCCAGAGCAACAAGGAAAAGCAGTGAGCAGGCAGCTGACCTAAAGGGATCCACAGGGGTGAGGACAAATCCCGGCATGTGGACCCAAAGAGAGACACTATGATGTAATAACATTTATCTCAGAAGATGCCAGAATGACAGGTATCAGCAACCAGAAATGGTAGAGCTATAGAGAACTCAGAGGCGGCCACACCAGCCAGAGGAAGTCTCTGGAGCAGGCACTTCCTTCTAGAGGCGGTGATGCTGTTTCTGCTGCCCAGAACTTAAAGGTCAACTTGGAAAGAAAGGTAGGAAAGCATGAACCCTAAAACTGACAAAGACTTCCTATGAGAAACTGAGAAAACCCAGAATGACTGAGTTTCCTCACAATCCATGAATAAGTCATTAAGTTATGTTACAGAAAACCAAATAAAGTGTGACTTGTACACACCTGGGTGTGTGGCCTGTAAGAATCTGACCAAGGTCACTAAAGGGTGAAATGAAGGATGAAGAACTTAGATAATATAGACCACTCTTTTAAGAATTTTGGTTACAGAAGGGAAAGTGTAGGATGGTAGGCCTATAGGGTTTTGTATTATTTTAGGATGAGAGAGACAAGTGTGTGTGTGTGTGTATATATATATATATATATATGTATATATATATGTAAGAAGTTAAGCCAGCAAAAATGATGAGGTTGAAGACATAGGAGAAAAATGAAGGATTAATGGAGGAAGGTTTATGAAGAGGCAGAAGATTAAGATCCAAAGGACAAATTGGGAAAGTGAGCTTTGATTGGCATATAAATCTTTTATAGATCAAAAAAAAAAAAAGGAGAAATGTTGAATCCAGAGAATTGGTAGTGAAGAAGAGATGACCTATATTTAGATTGCTAACTTTAAATTATTACTATCGCAAATGAAGGAAAGATCAACACTACTGATCCCACAGATGCTTAAAGGATAACAAAAAATACAACAAACACCTTGGTGCCTCAAAACTTGATAACTTAGATGAAATAGACCAGTTTTTTAAAAGGACACAAACTACCAAAACTTACACACGGAGAAATAGATATCCTGAATAGCCCCATATCTATTAAAGCAATTGAATCAGTAATCAATAGTCTTTCAAGAAGAAAGCATCAGGCCCAGATGATTTTGCTGATGAATTCTATCAAAGATTTAAGGAAGAAATGACACAATTCTCGATGATCTCTTCCAGAAAGCAGAAGGAAAGCTTCCAAACTCATTCTATGAGGTGGTATTACCAAAAGCAGCTAAAAACATCAAAAGAAAGAAAAACTGCAGGCGAATATTTCTCGTAAACATAGATGTAATAAGAGTCCTCACAAAAATTGATGATATTCAAAACTATAAAATGAGTTTCAATAAATTTTAAGAGATTAAAACAAGAGCATGTTCCCTGACCACAAAGAAAACAAATTGGAAATCAGTAACAATAAGATATCTAAGGAAGTCCATATGTTTAGAAATTAAGAGGTAATGCTTAGATTCCTCCTTAAATGATTTTATCAGAATATATAAAATGTCCAAAGTTGATGACACAAAATTCCACTTAAAGAGCTAGAAAAAGAGCAAAGTTAATCCAAAAGAAGTTGAAGGAAAGAAATCAGAAAGACAAGAGCAGAAATCAATAAAGTGAAAGACAAACAATAGAGAAAACAATCAAAACTTTGTCCTTTGAAAAGATCAACAACAAATTGATAAATCTTTTGTTAGACTGAACAATAAAAACAGAGAAAGCACAAATTACCACCATTAAGAATAAAAGATCCTATCAGTATACGTAAGGGATGATAGGAGAATATTATGAACAACTTTATGCCAAAAAATGTGACAGCTTAGATAAAACAGATATATTACTTTAAAAGTAGGGGCACCTGGGCGGCTCAGTAGGTTAAGTGGCTGACTTTGGCTCAGGTCATGATCTTGCAATTCATGGATTCAAGCTTCACATCAGGCTCTGTGGTGACAGCTCAAAGCCCGGAACCTGTTTTGGATTATGTGTCTCCCTTTCTGCCCAACCTCTGCTTACACTCTGTCTCAGTCTCTCTCAAAAATAAATAAACATTAAAAAAAATTTTTTAAGTACAACTTACCAAAACAGATATAAGATGAAACAGAAAATCTAATCATATATTTATTGAAGGAAATAGAATTTATAATTTAAAAAAAAATTCTCCACCAAGGAAATTCAAGGCGTAAGTGGTTTTACTGGTAGATTCAATTAGCATTTTAGGAAAAAATAATTTCTACTCTTACATAAAATCTTTCAGAAAATAGAGGAGGAGGAACACATTTCATCTTGTTTAATGAGACTAGCAATTCTGAATCTAATATTATATAAAATGGATACTACATGTGAACAAGTAAGGTTTAACCAAGGAATGTAATGTTGGTTTAACATTCAAAACTCAATTAATGTAATTCAAAATATTAATAAAATAAAAGAGGTAAACCTTATGATCATTTTAATCAATGCAGAAAAAATATTTGATAAAATTCAACACTTGTATGATTTTTTTTTAAATTCTCAGAAAACTAGAAATTGAAGCTAACTATCACAGACTGATATCAAATGCTTTTCTCCAAAGATGGAGAACAGGTACAGATGCTCATTCTCATCACTTCTATTTAACATTGCATTGGAGTTCCTAGCTATTGTGATAAAACAAGAAAAAGAAATAAAAGGCTTAACTATTACAAAGAAAATAAAAATTGTCTCTCTTTGCAGATGACATGATAATATATGTAGAAAATCCCAAGGTATTTGCAAAACAACTACTAGAATTAGTATGTAAATTTAATATTGCAAGTTACAAAGTTAATATATAAAAATCAATTGCATGTTTTAATATTAGCAGCAAACAACTAGAAAAATGAAATTTTTAAAATTCCATTTACAACTGTATCAAACCCTGAAACTCTAAAGAATAAATTTAACAAAAATGTGCAAAATTTTTATACTGAGAACTATAATATTTAGCTGAAAAAAGAAATAAAGACTTAAATATAGGCTTATAAATTGGAGGGTTCAATATCATTAATAGGTTAATTCTTCCTGGGTTGATCTATAGATTCAACCCAATTCCACTCAAAATCCCAATGGGTTTTCTGTAAAAATAAAAAAGCTGTTTCTTAAATTTACGTGAAAATGCAAAGGACCTAAACTATCCAAAAGAATGAAGTTAAAGGAAATATACTCTCTGATTTGAAGACTTACAACAAAGCTACAGTAATCAAGACAATGAAGTTGTGGCGTAAGATTTGATAAATATATCAATAAAACACAAGGAAATAGACGCACTCCTATATGAACTTTTGATTACAAACAATTCAGCAAAACAATCCAGTGGGAAAATTCTTTTCAACAAATGCTGCTAAAGCAACTAGATATCCACATGGAAAGAAATTAACCTTGGCCTCTACCTCAAAGTATGTACAGAAATTAATTTGAGATGGATCATAAACTTAGACATAAAAGCTAAAACCATAAAACACTTAATACACGTATAGGAGAATATCCTTTTGACTTGAGGCAAAAGTTTCTCAGATTTCATAGAAAGCAAATAGCCACAAAAAAAATAAATAAATAAAGTAGATTTCATGATTTTTAAAATTCTTCTCATCCAAAGACACTGGTAAGAAAAAACTTTAAACCAGGAATTGGAAGAAAATATTTACAGAACATCTATCTGACAAATGATTGGTATTCAGGAAAGATAAAGAACTCTCACTATCTTTATTAATAATACAAAGACAAGCTAACCAATTAAAAATGGCCAAAAGGTGCTCAATATCACTACTTATCAGAGAATAAGAAAACCACAATAAGAAATCACTACAAGTCTGAGTTCAGCAAGGTGGGGAGGCATAAGCCTTCCACAAAGAGGGTACCAGATACTAGTATACAGCAATTCAGTCTACCTCCAAAATAATCCCCTTTAAAGTGAGAGCTATAATTTCTACATCTTTCAAATCCCAGTTTGATTGGGACAATCCTAAATACCAAGAAAAACAAAACACTTGTGTTTTCGTATTTATAGTATTCCTTACTAGTTGTTTCATTTTGTTTGATATCCATGTTCCTTTCAAGGTCCTTAAAGAAAAATATTATAATTTTTGTATAATAAATATTTATCCCAGAGTTTGAAATATAACAACATAGGAATCATTGAACATTTGAAGAGTGAATGAATGAATGAACAAATGAATGAAATCATAAGCAGCCTAAGTTGATTTTTTTGACTATGACTTTTTATAGTAAAACTAAAGATTGCTATCAATGATCTTTAGATCATCTTACATATAAAATAATTATACTCCTAAAAGCTACAAACACATTTTTAAATATTTTAAAATCCGAGGTCATTTTTCTGGCAATAAATTTTTAAGTTGAACTTAGTTTTAGATCACTGAAATACTATCATTGAGAAAAATTTTGAAAATTTCTTTTTGGTTTTTTGGGGGGCTTTTTTGAGGGGGGCACAAATGAGTGAGGGTGGAGAGAGAGAAGGAGAGAGAATTTCATGAGGGGCAGAGAGAGGAAGAGAGAGAGAGAGAGAGAGGCAGGGCTCACCCGATGCGGGGGTTGTGCTCACGAACTGTGGGATCTGACTTGAGCCCAAGTCAGATGCTTAACTGCCTGAGCTACCCAAGAGCCCCTGAAAATGTTTTATTATAAATAACCTGAAGAAGAAATGCTTGTCCTGAGCTATCTATTCCTGGCATTTTTAACCGGTACAAAGGGGGTACAAATTTTATACAATTTTTATAAAAATACATTAAGACTGTAAATTTTTGGCACCATGAACCTGAAATAACTGTAATCATCTTTACAGAAAATGACAAAAGAAAATTTAATGTTTTGTGAGGTGGCTTTTAATTTTCCTGGATGATGGCTACAAGATTTTAAAGTTCAGGATAAACTGAGTTGCCAAATCTGGTTACCTACTGTATTAGTGGTAGTGGTAACAGTCGTAGGAGTATTTTTATAATGCTTGTGACTATAGTTACCCTCAAATCCTTTGTAAATACAAATGAAAGCATTTAAATGTAGGCCTATTTTATGGTAAACAGCTATTAAAATGCTGACCATTTCAAAATAAAAAAGAATGAAAATTCACCATTACCTACTGCACATTGCCACATAGGTTTAATAAAGGCTTTTCTATCTCTATGCTAGAAAAGCCCATGAGAAGTCCTCTCTCTGTCTCTCTGTCTCTCTCTCTCTCTTTTCCCTCTCATTCAGTGGTTCACCCTCTTGTACAACCACTCTCTCCCTAACACAATCCCAAAGTCACTGCTTTATCTGGAGCCACTGCATCTACTTCCCGGGGACTCCTGCAATAGATTTCTAACAACTCCCCTTGGGTCCATCAGTATTGTCCTTTGAGTTACCTTCTTAGAGAACATAAACATCATCCCCTTGACTGATAGCAGGAGACACAATAAATACAACCTCCACAAATCACACTTTAGAGGAATATTTCCTGACATGAGATTATGCTCATGACAACTGAGTGGGACAAATCAAATTATAAATGAGTATATTCAGTAGGATTTCAATTTTTAAATACTATACACTTTGTAATATGTTTATTACTGGAATAATGGCTTTGAAACACAGTAGGATTTTTTTTTTTTTTTTTTTTTTTTTTTTTTTTTTTTTTTTTTTTTTTTGCATTTCCGTGCAGTGACCTGCCTGCGGTCAGTTTGAGACTTCAGCTACCTGGTTGGGGCTGGGGTTGGGCATGTAGAATTAGACAAATCTAGCAGAAAGAAGAAATACAAAGACAAAGAGGAATACAAAGATAATATTCAGCTTTTGATTACTGAAATGAATTTTTGAAACAGTGTTGAAAGCCGCTCTTTACCAAGAAGAACTAACTTTCCCAAGTTCTTTTAGCTCCCATCCAAGCCCTTAACAAAGGAGAAACCAGACTGGTAACCAGATCATAGAGTTGCTTCAATGTGAACAAAAACTCAGGATATAAGAGAGAGTGGTGGTTCTCTAACTTTTGATCTCAGAACCCCTTCACAACTCTTTACAAATATTTTGGACCCTTATGATTTCTACTGTTTTAACTACTGATAGACATTTGTTTATGTGGATTGTATACATTGATAGTTACCATATGCTGTAGAACTGTTTGTGGCCCTGCAAAATCCATATGCTAAAGTCCTAATCCCCAACGTGACGGTATTAGAAAGTGGGGCTTTGGGGAGGTAATGAGGGTTAGATTAGGTCGTGAGGGTGGGGCTTTCATGATGGGCTTAATGCTCTTGTAAAAATGAAACAAGACATGAGAACTTTCTCCCTGCCATGTAAGGATACCACAGGAAGATGGCCGTCTACGAGCCAGGAAGAGAGTCCTCCCCAGAATCACCAGAATCTACAGCCACTTTGATCTTGGATCTGCTCCAGAACTGTGAGAAATAAATGTCTGTTGTTTAAGCCATTCAGCCTATGATAACTGTTATTGCAGCCCAAACTAAGACTAATTAGAAATTAAAGCTAAGAAATTTATTTATTTATTAATGCCCCTAAGATAGTAATAAATCTACCACATTACCATAGATTACATATTTTTATGAAAAATCTATTTTTGAATCCCAAAAGAATGAGCAAGAGGAATGGCATTGTTTATATTTTTTCAAATCTATTTAATGTTTGGCTTAATGAAAGGCAGCTGGATTCTTATATCTACTTCTCCATATAACCTATTGTGGTACATTGTATTGGTTAAAGTATAGGGGCGGGGGGGAATCCAGTCTCACACATATAGAACTGGAAAAGAAGAAGTATTTTAATGGCCCTTTAAGGTAATTGTGGATATTCGTTGATATTATGCCAAAGCTCGACAATTAATAGTTTCTTAAATGTTACTTACAATATGGAATCTGAAACCACATAAATGAACATTCATTCATAGTGTTACATTAGAGTCCATTCTTTATCTTGCATTCTGAATGGATTTTTAACCCATACAATATTTTCAAACATCATGTATTGATCATTTGGAGATTATTAGTTCACTGAGTTATGTAGATTTTCCATACGTTGACATATTTTATTATACAATGTCACAAATCACATCGGTTACCATCATCACAAATCTCATTCAGAAAAATCTGTAAATATTAGGAAGCTGTCAAGTTCATGGTAGCAGATACAAGTTTACCAGACATCTACTTTTGGGTTGAAAACCCAAATGTTATTATTGGCCACAAATACTTTCAATGAAATGAAATGACAGTCTCACCTCATTTGTTTTTGAGAAAATATCCACCAAAAATTCAAGTCTGACCAATCACAGTTTGTCTGTTTACCACAGTTTATCACAGTATCATAGTCTATCCATTGTTCTTTCAGGTAAAAATGGTGTTCCATGAGAAAAACTTCTAATTCAGCTCACAGTCAAATAATTGCAGACACAGTTTCCCTCAAAACAACTGTCATATTTCAATATGAATCAGTACTTTACTTGTACTTCCTAGTTAGCCCCACAGAGTATTAAAAAGATGTGTAATTAAAAGTTGAGATTGTTTTTTCGCTTTATCAAAGAGTTTCCTAAGTGAAACTAGCAAGTTACTTTTGTTTGAGTTTTTTCCTCTGTGTCTTGGGGTGTGTGTGTGTGTGTGTGTGTGTGTGTGTGTGTTTACTGCATGGTGCGACAAATACAATGACTTCTAGTAGAGTTCAGAGCTCCTGCCTTGTTTTAGTGCTAAGGAGCCAGCAAGTTTTACCTACATTGCTTTTGTATTATCGGTGCAAACATCAGAGTGTAAAGGGGAACTAATTTCCCAATATTTTTATGAAAATTATTTTGATCTCATGGACCCCCTAAAATGTCACAGGGACCCAGAGATCTGTGAGTTACACTTTAAGAACTCCTGACAGAGGAGCTACATCCATTCTTTCTTGCCCAAGGGAACAAGGAGAGAGACAGGTAAAAGAAGCCAGAAGTAAGTCACCTGGACCTGGAGAGGTCTGAGGAGGGCTGGTGGGACAGGGACCTGGGCAAACCAGGAGGAGACGATAGGACTTCTGGAAATGCCCTCCTCATAGCAACTTCCAGAGAGACATGAGTGATGGTGAGGTCAGGCAGCACAGGAAGATAGGTACATAGGTGAGTCTGAGGGAGCACTTCTGGTTCCCTGTGGCCTGTGCAATGCCTGGAGGAAATCCAGAGGTTTCCACGAACCCATTGAGGGGCCACAAAGGTGCTGGGAAGAGACCATTAAGAGATGCAGACTTATTTGTCAAGGACCAGAGACTCCAGCGGTGGCTACCAGTACATCACGTCAAGAGACCAGGGGGAGCAGGGAATCTTGTAGACACCGGTCAGGAGTAGATCAGAGCAGACCCTCTGCCCCAGAGTTCAGGCACCCTGCCGGAAGGCACATCATTTGCTTTATAGACTCAACTTTCACCTGGGAGAGAAGGGAAAGGAGCAGAAATCTGCAAGACTCAGCACTGAACTCCAGAGTCTAGTTCATCTGAAAGGAACTCTTTAAACTCGCATTGATAGGAACTTAAACTCTGAAAAGATTGAATATCGAAACAAAAAGTAAATCCTTTTAAGCCTGAGATAGTGTTCATTCGTGAGCAACATTTCCCTACCAGCCATCGGGAAAAGACCTCCTAAGGAGCTATAGAATCGCCTAGAAAGCAGACATTGTTTGAATAAATTTATGTGACAGAAAAGAACCATGTTCAGTGTTACCAGTAGTTATCTCCGGGTGGTGGAATTATGGATGGTTTCTATTATCTTTTCAGGCTAATCTGAATGCCGTTAATTTTTTATAATAAAGAATCATTAGTTTAATAATCAGAAAATATGTGGTCATGTCATATTACCTGAAAGATAATGTTCACATTTCTGAATGTGGAGGGAAAATGCTCTTTCTTCTGACCCTGCTTCAGCTCCTCATCTTCCTCTCCCACCCCCAAACCCCACCACAAGGGTCTCTTTGCCACCACTCCCCACCCCTCCCCCCCACCCCCCAGCCAAGCTTGCTCAGGGATTTGAAACATTCTAGCAAGATTAGCACACAATCTTACAATGGAGAAACAA
This sequence comes from Panthera leo, assembly GCF_018350215.1. Taxonomy (NCBI): domain Eukaryota; kingdom Metazoa; phylum Chordata; class Mammalia; order Carnivora; family Felidae; genus Panthera; species Panthera leo. The sequence goes on along the minus strand of NC_056690.1, from coordinate 49,348,309 downwards.
CCCCTACAGCCAAGGACAAGTCAGGGCTCATACAAATGTTGTATGAGCCCCAACATATCTTTACACGGAAAGGGTATAATCAGCCACTTTCAAAAACTCACTGGATTAGCTAACATGTGAAACAAAACAAATTCCAGCATAATAAAAAACAAAACAAACAAAATGTTTAGGAACTTCTTAGAGCTGCCCTGTGTAGTACAATAGCCACTTAGCCACATGTCGCCTATTGAGTACCTGAAACAGAGCAAGTCAAACTGAGAAACTGAATTTCCAATTTTATTTCATTTTAATTAGTTTACAATTAAAAACTGTTCCTCTATTCAGTTCTTTGACATTGTTAAAGTATATTTGTGAGTCTGTCCTTTCAACCGTAAGTTTTATGGCATCCAAACACTAATCGTGTATTTTTAATGAAAATTTAGCATCCAAATGGAGAGAGCCTCTAAGTGTAGAATGCTTAACCAAATTCAGATACTTAATAAAAAAAAAACCTGTTACTAATTTTCATATTGATTTCATACTGAAGTGATAATATTTTTCATATATCGGATTAAATAAAATACAGTATTATAATTAAGTTTACCTGTTTGTTTTTACTTTTTTAATGTAGCCTCGAGAAAATTTTAGTTATATATGTGGCTTGCATTACATTTCTATTGCACTGTGCTGCCTTCAATCTCGTCGTGGTAGAATTAGACCTAAAATCATTTTATTTGCTGTTCTGAGTATTTCTTTTGACTGTCACTATAGGCCTACTTAAAATCTTTCCAAATTACAACTGGAAATAGTATTATTCTTTTTCTGGAAGTTGTCCCTCATGACTACTATGATCTCCAAGCTACCTAACCAGGTATCTGTAGTGTAAGAGAGATTAAATACTTAGGAGGAATATGTACTTAAGAGGGGAGTCGTTATGTTACTGCAATGCTGTCACGACTACATCTCTTTAAACCTGAAAGTTCTGTCTGTATTTCAGAGCCAGGCTGGTGAAAAGTGGCTCCAGACATTGGGCTCCAGACATTGGGTACTTGTGTATGAAAGCTAACAGTACTTTTCTATTTGCCATTATGACTCGATCCTCTTTGTCTCAGTTTTGTGGCAAAGGATTGAACAATTAGAATTTCCCAGAGGCCCCTTTTCTTAACTCTTAACAAAGCCCTAACAAGTGCTTCTGTCCCTTATTCACAGTGATGGCTTTTGCCTTTAATGAAAAAGTAAAACTGGGAATAGTTTCCAGAGCTTTCAGAACTTTTTCCATTGAAATGCAAACACTCCTCTGGCACCTCTGAACATTCTGAGAAATTGCTGGGTTCTGGCAATGTTTCTAGAAAACCTGGCATTCTTCTCCTGTTCGTGGCTGCTTTAAGTTCTTCTCTTTCCAAGTGCGTTCCAGTAAAGTCAGTGGTTGACTGTCTCTTGCAGGGCAAACCCCTAACCTGAACACCAAACAGAAGAGTAACTCTTTTATCCCAAATTTGGGATTGTGACCAGTAAACCTCACAACTCTACCTTGACACACCTCCTCTCCAAGCGTAACTTAGCTTCCTAACATACACCCTCCTCCTTAACCCTGTTCGTGAACTACCACAGTCCCGTGGGCAGCTCTTGCAGTAACTAGGCATGCACCGGAACAAAGATCACTTGTATGTTGTAAAGATAATGACATTTTCTTGGATTCTTGAATGCAGCCATTCTAACTGGTCTTAAAAATGTCCATCCACAAAATTTATTATGCCACACAGCCTGTGCTCTCTTTTCCAAAGTATCAGCATAAAATGAGGCCGCTAATCTTTTCAATCTTCATTTCTCAATAGGATAAGTAGTCCAAATGGGTAAATCAAGAAAGCAATTGCCATGTGTTCAATTAACACAAACCAGATTCTGATCTCAGATAGAAGCAACTCAGATATGTCCTCCTTATTTATTATCTACAATGTTCAACCTGGCTTTCATCATGCCATCATATAATAATAATTGGAAAGATGTGTTATTCACTGTCTCACCTGGATTCATCTCATCTCATCTCATCTCATCTCATCTCATCTCATCTCCTGAGTAGAAATCATGCCTAATTTTTCTTCTGTGGTTCACAGACTAAGGTCAGTGGATACCTATTTAATGATTGTGGTTTAAGACAAAAACTTATCTAACAGCTCCAAGTATGTTGGAGGAACAAACAGACAAATTCAAGCTCAAGCAGATGATAAGGAGATCTCATCTGGAGTGCACCTAAAAGTGGCCAATCCACATGCGAGCAGAGCAAGAAAACAAACAAGAAGGAGTAAGCTTTTTGCTATTAGTTGCTGTGCAATCTTTTGATCTAGTAGACCATCTGCAATCTCCATACTCACCCAGTATCTGATACTTAAATATCATAACAAAATCCAAAGTAAATTGTTTATGAAAAATTCTGATATAAGATTATATATATATAAAAAATACCAGTCTCATAAATACCATATGATTTTACTCATATGTGGAATTGAATAGACAAAATAAACTAACAAAGAAAAAAAGAGATGAACAAACAAATAGGTTTTTTTTTAAATGTTTTTTTTTAACGTTTATTTATTTTTGAGACAGAGAGAGACAGAGCATGAACAGGGGAGGGTCAGAGAGAGAGGGAGACACAGAATCTGAAACAGGCTCCAGGCTCGGAGCAGTCAGCACAGAGCCCGACGCGGGGCTCGAACTCACATACCTCGAGATTGTGACCTGAGCCGAAGTCGGACGCTTAACCGACTGAGCCACCCAGGCGCCCCAACAAACAGGTTTTTAAATACAGAGAACAAAATGGTTGTTGCCAGAAGGGAGGTGGGTGGGGAAACAGGGAAACAGGAAGGGAATTTAGAGTACACTCATCTTGATGAGCACTGAGTAATGTATGGAAGTGTTGACTCACTATATTGTACACCTGAAACTAATAGAACACTGCATGTTAATTACATTTGACTTTTAAAAATTAATTAATAAACAGGGACGCCTGGGTGGCTCAGTCGGTTATGTGTCTGACTCTTGGTTTCAGCTCAGGTTACTATCTTATGGTTTTGCGGATTCAAGTCCTGCTTGGGGCTCCGCGCTGACAACGTGGAGCCTGCTTGGGATTCTCTGTCTCCCTCTCTCTCTTTCTTTTTTTTTAAATTTTTTTTTAACGTTTATTTATTTTTGAGACAGAGACAGAGCACGAATGGGGGAGGGGCAGAGAGAGAGGGAGACACAGAATCGGAAGCAGGTTCCAGGCTCTGAGCCATCAGCCCAGAGCCCGACGCGGGACTCGAACTCACGGACCGTGAGATCGCGACCTGAGCTGAAGTCGGACGCTTAACCGACTAAGCCACCCAGGCGCCCCATCCCTCTCTCTCTTTCTGTCCCTCCCCCACTTGTGCTGTCTCTGTCTCACTCAAAATAAATAAGCTTTAATTAATTAATTAATTAAAATTAATTAATAAATAAAAATCCAGCTGTCTATATTTATCAACAAGTCTCTCTAGGATTCTGGTTCATCTCCTGAAAGTGAGGAAATAGGAGTAGGTGACGGCTGAATTCCAGTGATTCTATAAATCTGAGCCGTGATTCCTTATGTCCTATAGTCCTAAATAAAGTTTTTCAGGCCTGGAGCCCAAAACAAAATTTAAAAATCAGCACTAATTTTTAACAACAAAGTTGGCATATCCAGGTAATAGTAATGTTTTCTAAATGCAAACATTTTAAAAACTAAACGGCAGAAAATATCAAAATACAAAACAACATCTAGCCATTAGTCTATCACTATAGTTCACACCCAGATATTAGGAGGGCTAACAGTGCCAAGCACATGGAAGATGTTCAAGAAATGTGTCTCAAGGGACACTCTCTGAGAACCAAGACAGCAGTTTTGGAGAACTACTGACCAGGCAGCACATCTCCTGGATATTATGCAAACAAGGAAAAAGTGGCATTACCTGCATAAGCCCTGTGGTCAGGGAGGCACTCCTTCTGGATCTCCCCTCCCAACTACCCTTTTCCCGCCAACTCTCCACTCCACTTCATGCTGGCGGTGAAATAATTTTCTGGGGGCGTCTGGGTGGCTCAGTCAGTTAAGCGACGGACTGCAGCTCAGGTCATGATCTCACAGTTTGTGAGTTTGAGCCCCGCGTCGGGCTCTGTGCTGACAGCTCAGAGTCTGGAGCCTGCTTCGGATTCTGTGTCTCCCTCTCTCTCTGCCCCTCCCCTGCTCGCATCCCATCGCTCTCTCTCTCTCAAAAATAATAAATAAACATTAAAAATTTTTTAAAAAAGAAATAATTTTCTGGGCGTTTTCATACCCTTTTGTAGGCTCCAGGATGTGGTTTCAATGGGGTTCAAACCTGAGGCCATAACTGCAGTTCCGGTATTAACAGCACAGTTACAAAAGATGAATTGTAAATGGCAATAAATTTACGAATCCAAAGTACTTTGAAACTACCATTTGCAAGGCAAAGTTTGTTGTTTGGAAACTAACCATATAGCACAATGGACTTCCCTTGTATTTCACACACACATAAACACACACACACATACACACACACACACACACACACACACAATCTTTTCTTACAAGCTAATATTCCAGCTAGGGAGACTGCAGAGATGAGTAGAGGCTATCATTGATGAATGCTTTGTTTCGAGAAATGCAGTGAACTTACTATTTACCACTAGGAGAAAAAAACATATTTTTCTTAGAGTTGAGAGATTAGGTATAACATATTAGAAAACGATTCAAATGGGAAAATTAGATTTTGAGTAAGTGACCTACATATGTAGAAAATGAAAATTATTTTAAGTCCATTTGCTCAATCTTACAATCTTCCAAGCAACAAAAATGACAAAGGAATCCGAACAATCAAGTTAGTACCAATACTGGGGACAGAGCCTCTGCAGTTAAATCACAGACGCGCTCAGTTTTTACCACTCTGCTGCGCATCCCCTATTTAGAAAGCCATCTTGGGGTTCTACCATGTGGCACAGAACAGTATAGACGATCACAGGATCTAGAGGCCGAGAGGGCTAGCCAGAGCAGCAAGCTGCTTTAAATCAGTTCTTCTGTTACAAAGCAGACAGAGCGACGTGTCAGTTTGCAGAGAAATAAAATGAAAAATCGCTTTCAAAAGCCTCAGAATGGTCCCTGCTTTGAGGCATTGGAAAAAATTGATTTCAGTAATTGAAAGTGAGTTTTGCTGTGCATGAACAATCAGCTTCACATAAGATTCTGCCTTCATGGCCCGCTGACTTTCACGATATCTGAATTAAGATTGGTCTATATCCACAAACAGGCAAACAAGCCAGGTGGGCTAAAATCTGTGTCTCCTTTTCCAGATGCCTCTAAACATAAGTCTGAAAGTTAGTTAGTACAAATGCCAATTAAGATCTTCTGGACATGATAGCAAATTGCTTTCCTCATATGGCCCTGCTACCAAATCTTTTTTTTTTTTAATTTTTTTTTAACGTTTATTTATTTTTGAGACAGAGAGAGACAGAGCATGAACGGGGGAGGGTCAGAGAGAGAGGGAGACACGGAATCTGAAACAGGCTCCAGGCTCTGAGCTGTCAGCACAGAGCCCGACGCGGGGCTTGAACTCACCGACCGCGAGATCATGACCTGAGCCGAAGTCAGATGCTTAACCGACTGAGCCACCCAGGCGCCCTCCCTGCTACCAAATCTTAACCTAATGAGAGATGAACCCAATCTGGATTGAATTTTGTTTCACCTATTAAGGGAAACACTGCCACAGACAGCCACGACTCTCAACCACAGTCCAGGCAGCCAAATTATTTTGTTTGAAAATTGATCTTCTCAATTCTAAATAAGACGAAATCCCCCCTTTTTTTCCCTGTGAGTAGAAACTAAATCAAAACAAAACAAAATTGCCAAGCTTAAACTCACAACCTTGAAGATAGAAAGGGATTTGACAACGATCATCTTGTTTATCAGACTGCTTCCAAACAAGACCACACCTAAAATATTCCAAAATGGCCAAAATAACATACCCAGTCTTTTAATGAGCTTCCGGGAAGATTACAATACTCTATCTCAGGTGTCTATTCCGGAACTGTCAAATCGTTACAGTTTAATTCTTCACACTGAAATTCCATCCATCTCCAGTGTAAGCTGAAGCAACGGAACATGAATTTCTGGAACCTTCACCAAGCCCTGGAATCACTCTGCCTTTCCATCTTCTCCAGCCTGCTAACCTTCTGGTGGTCACATGACTGCTGCTTGAATACGCCAGTCATAACTACACCAGAGATGATGTACTTAAAGACTTAAGAACAGAAACTGGCACGTAGTAAGAGCCAAAAACGAAAAAAAAAAATAGTGATCCTCATGATGACAATTGGCCGAGGTGACATGTCCAGTCACTTCAATGTTGCTCTCACCAAACACTGGATTGCTTTTAAATTTACCACTGTGCCAATCTTGACATAACCCCCTCCATTCATTTTTCGTATCCCTCCTCCTGACTGCAGAGCATGGCTAAGCCAAATCACAGAATTTTGCTATCTCCCTACAAACTCATGCTAAGTTCCAATGTACTCTTAGTTGACCAAAACCTTATTACGTATCTCGTGTGCCCTCCCTAGCACACTTCTGAAATAAATCACTCCACATCTTCTCTCCCTCAATTCTTTTCCACCGGAAATCTCTTCTCCCAGCCGATCTCCTCAGGAATGGATTTTTCATACAATGCTGCATACACCAGTGCCTCGCTTAATACCTGAAAGATGGAGTTTGTTCAACGCGTATGTATCTGATTGAAGCCAAAACAACAGTAGTCAAGGTAGTTTCTACAGGAATTTCCATTTCCTTTTTTCTAAAGAATTGGGCAAGAGCTCAGCCAAATGCAGGAGAGGAAAGGTTTTCTGTGTTCACCTGTTTTGTCATCTTGTTCCCATGACTTTTACTGTCCTGCCTGCTATGTTATCCTGTTGCCACTGGGTCTGCATCACAGTGGTCACTGCGGTCACATCTAGAATCTAGTCTTCAGTACTAGCTGCCATGTGCAGCCCCTCTCTTGGTCTGCAATTGTTCGAGTTGCCTGTTTTAACTTTTTTTAAATTTTTTAATGTTTATTTATTTTTGACAGAGAGAGAGAGAGAGAGAACATGAGCAGGGGAAGGGCAGAGAGAGAGGGAGACACAGAATCTAGAGCAGGCTCCAAGCTCTGAGCTGTCAGCACAGAGCCTGACGCGGGGCTGGAGCACCCAAACTGTGAGGTCATGACCTGAGCCAAAGTCCGAAGCTTAACCGACTGAGCCACCCAGGCGCCCCATCAAGTTTCCTGTTTCAAATAGCTTTCTTCACAACACATGGACAGCTCCAGCCAATTGTATTCCTACCAGGAATTGACAAATTATGTCAAATGACTGGACTTGCTGCACATGCTCCCTTTGAACCGACACTTCTGTTTGCTGAGAATGGTCTCTCCCTTTCGTTCAGTTCTCTGGCTCCGGGGTCATCAATATTTGCATGACTCGTCCCCCCACCCCCTCCTCTTCCCAGTCTCAGCTCCATGCTACACCATGCAGAGCCTTGCAGGAACAATTATGGACACCCCCGTCCAAACTCCATACATATGCATCCACTGACAGTTTTTGTTGGTGATGCCCAAGTTTGCACCCATCAGCTGTGCAGTCCAGGTGGAGACAGGGATGCAGAAGAAGAGAGCAGAGAACTCCAGAGTCCCAGTTACGGGTGTGGTATGTGATCTAGAGGAGCTCTGATGTGCCCGAGAAGGAGGTTGGTGCACCCAGAGCCTTCCGAAGCATGGCCCGCAGCAGGGCTCCGTTGCCTGGGTCTGAGGAAAGCACTGCTGCCATTTTCATCATATTCACATCTGCAAAATAGGTACCGATGGATGGCAGAAGTCTATCTATTGAAAAATGCAAATCCCCTTCTTCCAAAGTAATTAATTCTGTAATGATTTCTGTGCTGCGCTATCAAATATTCCTTGATCTGTGTAGCCCGAAGGACTAACCATTTTTTTACCCTTCAAATGAGGTACACACAAATCTTCATTTTCCTCCCTTTCTTCATTCCCTCTTGATCTCAGGCATTTCCCCCTGCTATAAGGCATTTCCTCTCTTCCTTTTCTCCTTTCTCAAAAAGAGTGCCCTTCTTCACATGGAAGCAGCATACACTGATGGTATGCAAGGTGTGCACAGAGTGGACTTCTCTGAAACTATTTACTAAACCTAATGTGCATTATAAAAATCTAGCATGTAAAACCAGTTATATTATTGCATAGACTGATGCTATATAAAAATCTGAATTGACTTTATATATATTACATCTATATTATATATATACATATGTATGTATATATATAATATATTATATATTATATATAATATATAATATATAACATATATTATATGTTATAATATATACATATTATATACATTATAATATATTATACATTATATACATTATATACATTATATATTATGTAATGTATACATAATATATACATTATATATATAATATATAACATATATTATATATTATATATTATATATTATATATTATATATTATATTATATATAATATAAATATAATATATAATATACATATATATAATATATAACATATATATGTTATATATTATACAATATATAATATTATATTATATATATACATATGTATGTATATATATTATATATATATACTTAAGAAAGCAGTAAGTTAAATAGCAATTGACTTAAATATATATATTATATATATAGTATGTATATAATATATATAATAACAGGAAGGAGTTGACTTAGATATGGCAAAAATGATGAAGGTGGATTAGAAATGATAGAAATTTGGGAAATGTTCAGTACAGGAGAACTCATTAGAAAAAGATACACAGCCCTTGTCCTGGATCTTTTACTTCTTGGCTGTACAAACCTGACCCTTACATCACTCCTCAGGTTTGTTTTCTTACCTCTTTGGGTGGCTCAGTCAGTCAAGTGTCTGAGTTCGACTCGGGTCATGATCTCACGGTTCATGGGTTCGAGCCCTGTGTCGGGCTCCACACTGACTTGGGATTCTCTCTCTCTCTCTCTCTCTCAAAAATAAATATATAAAAACTTAAAAAAAAAAAGATCATGGGAGAGCTCATTGAACTGGCCATGCTGAAGTCATGTGCCCTCCTACCCCCCAGTTTGCCATGCTGGAGAGTGCCCTTTGTCTGGAAGGTGCCCCTCAGCTTGTACCCAAGGGCACTCTCAAGCGAGACTGGGGAAAATAGGAATAGGAGTTGGATGCTGGGCTGCCGAGAATTGATTGGCAGTCACTACGATCAATTCTTCTCTTCCCTCTTCTTACTGACTCCTACTCATACATCAGGACTCAACTTCGATACTACTCCTTCCAGGAAGCCTTCCTGACTTCCAGATCTGGATTGGCTGTGCCCCTCAGCACTCTGCGCTTCCCCGCTCATGGTACTTTTTATGGCAGGTTGTAGCATCTGGTTTCTATTTCTTCGCTGAACTGCCAGTTCTGGGAAAGCAAGGCAATTTCTGCTTTTCACCTTGCATCCCCAGAACCTAGCACAGGGTCTGCCACAGGGTTGTCTCTCAGCATTGAAGAATAAACACATATGCTGGGTTTGAGCACTCCTGAGGACACGTGTATCTGGAAGTGGTTAATAGGGAAAGGTGCTCACAAGAGTAGTCTACAGGCTTTAGAAATAGTTCAGATAAATAACGTTTGAAGTTGTTGGAATGGATGAGAAACTATCATCCATTATTGAGAAAGAATAAAAAAGTGCTGAGGACAGTGCTTTGGGGAATGGGGATATAAAAGTCGATGAAGAACACTCAAATAGATGAGTTAGAGATGTAACACATGTGGGAACAGTGAAAAACCAAAAAGGAGAGCATTTCATGGAACAGGGATACCCTGGCACACAACTGTTGCAGAAAAATTAATGAGACTAAAGACCGAAGAAATGCTATGCAATTTTGCAATTGTGAAACCACTTGGTGGCCTTTGAAAGAATTGTTTCAATGGAATAATAAGGATAAAAATGGGAGAACAGGGAGGAAGTAGACACTGAAGAAGTGGATGCTGAGGGTGGAGGCAGGGGTCGTAGATCGTGGTTCTACGGGTGTGACTTCAGATTCATCTACATAGATGTAAAAATTACAGCTCTGGGTACCATTCTCAAACTTTTCTAGTTCAGTAGATCTTCAACGGGGCTTGGATTTCTCTAATTTTAAAAAGCGTTGTGGGTGATTCAACCTCTGTCTGGGAATCATTAGTGTATATCCATTGCTTCATTAGTTTGGCTCACGCAGGAAGAAGAAGAAAACAGGTAAGTGTTATGGATCGAATTGTATCCTCCCCAAAATATGCTGAAGCCCTAAGCCCCCAATGTGATGGTATTTGGAGGTAAGGCCTTTAAAGAGGCCATTCCATTTAAATGAGGTAATAGGGATGGAATAATTAATTGTGATATGGAATAATAATCATAGCTACACCTCAGGTTGCCGTATAGCTTAAACGAGCTATCTTGTGTAAAGCATTTGGCACCATGCCCAGCACATATTAGATGGACAAGTAGTCAACGAGGTCAGAAGGTCAGAGGGTCAAGGAAGGTAAGGATTGGAGCATGTGCCCTAGAGTCACATACCAGGGAAGGCCCTGGGAACTTGAAGACAGCCATTTACAAGAAGATAGAGGGACAGAAACTAGATTTCAATGGGTGCCAAGGATGCAACATGAAAAAAGCAGACAATAAATGGTAATGACTATTTACGGATATTTGGCTATAATGGGGAAAATAAATTTGATGGTCTTTAGTGAATTACTTGGGATTGAGGGGAAATTTATTTTGGTGGTTTTTTTTTCCCAATATGAGAGATGCATAAGCATGCTTAAAAACTAATAGAAAGAGAGGTACCTTGGTGGCTCAGTCAGTTAAGCGTCTGAGTCTTGATTTCGGCTCAGGTCATGATCTCATGGTCATGGGGTGGAGACCCATGTCAAGTGTGGAGCCTGCTTAAGATTCTCCCTTTCTCTCTCTCTCTCCCTCCCTTTGCCCCTCCCCTGCTCTCTCTCTCTCTCTCTCTCTCCCCCTCTAAAAAAAAAAAAAAGGGAAAAAATAATAGGAATAATAGGAAGAGACAATATTGAATAGAGAATTAAGATACAGAAAAGGGGACTAATCAATTCAATCTGTGGGCCTCAGAGCGTGGTTTCCATACCCCTAGGGGTCCCTGAAAACTTTTCAGGGACCAATCACAACTGTTTTCATAATTACTATAGGATGTTACTTGCCTCTCACTATATGGCTTTTGTATTGTTAATGCAAAAGCAATAGTGGGTAAAACTGTGGGCACTTTTGTGTAAACCAAAGCATCAAAGTGTCATGGTGGTGTTTCTCTTCTTCACCCTCCTACACAGTAAACCAGTGCCAGTTCCACTCAAGAATGTCCTTGCTGAAGCACAAAATTACCAATTTTATTAAATCTTGACACTTGAGTGTATGTCTTTGTAATAAGCCATATGACAAAATGGGAGGTACACAGAAAGCACTTCTATGTAGACTCAGTGTGATGGGTGTCTTCAGAACTGATCTTGTTGGGAGTTGAACTAGGCTTTTGTCATGGAATACCATTTTTAATTTCAAAAATGGCCTACAAACTATGGCTATTCAAATGAGTGTTTGGAGGACATTTTCTTGGAAATGAGCAAAAATGAGGCTGTCACTTCAAGAAAAACTGACAATATTTGTTGGCAATAATACTTGAGCTCTCAAGCGGAAATTATAATGTTGGAAAATTTGTTTCTGCCACTATGAGTTTGACAGTTCTCAATACTTTAATACTTTTCTGATGTGATTGGTGGTGATATTCATGAATATGGCATTTTTGATATTATAAAATAAAATGTGCCAACATGTGAAAGATCTGCATAATTCAATGAACCAATATTTTCCAAATGACTATGCATAATGTTTAAAATCATGCCATATTAGCAAAAGATTAGTTCAAAATGCAAATAGATTAATGGATTTTTAAAGTAACAGGCTATGGAAAACTCATTAATATGCCTTCAGGATCTACATGGCAGCTAATCTGTAGGAAAATATTACTTGTTGAGTTTTGGTATAATATTAAATAAAAATATCCACAATTATCTGAAGAAGTTGTTAGAATAGTCCTCCCTTTTTCAGCTACACATATGTGTAAGGCAGGATTCTCTTCCCGTACTTCAACCAAGTAATCATTTCACAATTGTATGCAGAAGCTGAAGCGAGAATCTGGTCGTCTTTTGTTAAACCAGACATTAAAGAAATTTACAAAAGTGTAAAATAATACTACTTTTCTCACTAATTTTTTTGTTTTGGAAAATATATGTATTTATCTTTTAAAATGCAATTGGGGTGCATGGGTGGCTCAGTCGGTTGGGCATCCTACTTCGGCTCATGTCATGATCTCATGGTTTGTGGGTTGGAGCCCTGCATCAGTCTCTGTGCTGACAGCTCAGATCCTGGAGCCTGCTTCAGATTCTCCATCTCATCTCTCTCTGCCCCTCCCCCACTCGCACTCGCTCACTCTATCTATCAAAAATAATTAAACATTAAAAAAATTTAATGCAACTTAATTAGCATATACTCAGGTTATTTTTTTTAAATTTTTTTTAACGTTTATTTATTTTTGAGACAGAGAGAGACAGAGCATGAACAGGGGAGGTGCAGAGAGAGAGGGAGACACAGAATCTGAAACAGGCTCCAGGCTCTGAGCTGTCAGCACAGAGCCTGACGCGGGGCTTGAACTCACGGATCGTGAGATCATGACCTGAGCCGAAGTCGGAGGATTAACCGACCGAGCCACTCAGGCGCCCCTCAGGTTATTTTTTTAAGTCAATTTATTTTTTAAATTCTCTGTTTCAGTTCCTAAAATGGTGTCAATAACGTACACATAGTTCACATAAACAAGAAGTCCATCGGGGTGCTCGATAATTTTCAACTGTAAAGGGCTCCTGTGATCAAAAAGTTTGACCAGAAAGCTGGAAAAACAATGGTACTAGAGTAGGCAGGAAGGCAGAATGGGAGTTAAAGATTCCATCCAAGATGAAGGGAAGGCTATTTCTCCCATAGGAAACAAAGAAGGAGGAGAGGATTAGGCAGATGCCAAGATATTTGGAGCTTGGTGGCAGGAATTCAAAGGATTTCCCATCTGAAGTCTTGCTTTTCAGTGTGATGTAAGTGTTGGGGTTGTGTGTGGAAAGTGAGGGGAAAGGGGAAGGTAGCTCAAGCGTTTGAGAGACCCATGGAGCAGCTCTGGAAAACAGGAGAGCCACCTGGCCAGAGCCCTGCAGAGAGAAGACTAAGCAGCAATGGGGACAAGAGGTGAGGTGAACATTCCAAACCAGGGACAACGCTATACTCTTTACCCTGCCAAAGTAGCTTGGTTTTACTATAGTTACTAAATTTCTTATCCATTTAATATTGCAACCACACAGAAATAAGTAGAACAATATCTCAAAACACCTGTCTGTCCACCACCACCATTTTAACAATGCTAATGTTGGGATGCCTGGGCAGTTCAGTCAGTTAAGTGTTCAACTCTTGATTTTGGCTCAGGTCATGATCTCATGGTTTGTGAGATCAAGTCCCATGTCAGGCTCTGCTCTGGCAGCACAGAACCTGCTTAGGATTCTCTCTCTCTCTCTCTCTCTCTCTCCCTCTTTCTCTCTCTCTGTCCCTCTCGTGCTCAGGCTCGCTCTATCTCTCTCTAAATAAATAAATAAACTTTAAAACCAAAACAAATGCTAATGTTTTGTCATAGGGAACACAGACTGAATATTTAAGCTAATTTATTTCTAGATACTATAAAATGTCTTTAAAAACTTTATTGGTAGTTTAGTCCACCCTTTATATTCTGATTTTATAATATACAGTTTTTAATTCTACTTCTGTTTGTTGATTTTGAAATGTAAATCTAGAAGATTGGACAATTGACAATCTTGCTGTTTTATTGTAGCTTCCAGGAACAAACAATTTTACTGGGGAAAATGGCTAAATGGATTTGTTTTCTTTTTTTTTTTTTGACTCTTAACAACTATTTATTATAAACCATAAGTTAAAGTTGTTTCAATGAAGAAAACTATATGGATTTTGAAGATATTTTCCTCTAAACAAATGATGCTATTTTAAATAAGAGGTAAGAGCTAAGCGTATTTAAAATTTTGGTCAACAATCTCCTTCAGGGTTTACTCAAGGATTAAATCCTGAATTATTTCATTATATTATTCATTGTTTTTTCTAATATGAAATTTATTGTCAAATTGGTTTCCATACAACACCCAGCTCATCCAAACAGGTGCCCTCTTCAGTGCCCATCACCCACTTTCCCCTCCCTCACACCCCCCATCAACCCTCAGTTTATTTTCAGTTTTTAAGAGTCTCTTATGGTTTGCTTCCTTCCCTCTCTGTAACTTTTTTTCCCCTTCCCCTCCCCCATGGTCTTCTGTTAAGTTTCTCAGGATCCACATAAGAGTGAAAACATATGGTATCTGTCTTTCTCTGTATGACTTATCTCACTTAGCATAACACTCTCCAGTTCCTAAATGGATTTGTTTTCATTTTCTCTTCAATGCATAACATAGGGAGGATCTAATGCCAAAAAAAACAAAACAAAAAAAAACAAAACAAAACAAAAAAAAAAAAAAAAAACAAAGCTCAGCTTCCTTGTCTTAAGTGAACAAATTTTAATCCTTAAAGTGTATCTTCAGAACCCAAAGTCTAGATTGGTTCATGACCTTGATTGTGCAGTTCTGACCACCTTTAGAAGTTCAGACTTCCCAGCTATGGAAGCACTCACTCCCTTTTCACGTCAACTAAAGGCTCAGAGGATGACACAATACTCTAAAGTGTTTAAAAAGCAATATCCCCTTGTTGGGCTGAGATCAAGCTGTGGTCATCTCCACCGAAGTCAAGGTCAACGACCTTCACAAGTTCTGATGCTAGCAATCTCTTTCTGCCTCCCTAAACATCCAGTGAGCCACGGGCCACTCAGCGCAGCACTCTTTCCCCTAAAAATGCGGTGCAGAATGAGAAGGGCAATGTGAGGTTTGCAAACTTTTTCTGTGAGATCTGTAATGGAATATGCTGCTAAAGGCTGTAATGTTGCTTCCACCAAGACACCATAGAGTTCTTTCATTTATTCCACGCAACAATCTCTCATTTTGAAAATAGAATTATTAGCAATAATAATAAATAATAAGTATATTGCTCTTGCTAGTTTATAAAGTGATTTTCATATGTCCCCCTGGGTGATTATAAACACTGGTACACAGAAACTATTATAACAAAATTATAAACTATACACTGAGCGGATCTATAAAACTGTTGACATCTGGTTACAATGTTCTGTTGGACAGCCACTCTCAGGTATCAGGGCGACTCATCATCGTTCATTATGTCAGTACATTACTGATTCACTAAACTTTTTTTTAAAAAAGTCTCACCCAGTTGAAATGAAAATGCTAATTAAAAAAAAATAGGGGTACCTGGATGGCTCAGTCGGTTGGGTGTCCAACTTCAGCTCAGGTCATGATCTCACAGTGAGTTCGAGCCCTGCGTGGGGCTCTGTGCTGACAGCTCAGAGCCTGGAGCCTGCCTTGGATTCTGTGTATGTGTGTGTGTCTCTCTCTCCCCTCCTCCACTCATGCTCTGTCTCCCTCTGTCTCAAAAATAAATAAACGTTAAAAAAAATTTTTTTAAT
Organism: Panthera leo; assembly: GCF_018350215.1. Lineage (NCBI taxonomy): Eukaryota > Metazoa > Chordata > Mammalia > Carnivora > Felidae > Panthera > Panthera leo. Next base: position 49,332,568 of record NC_056690.1, on the reverse strand, counting down.
TGATCTAACCAGTTAACAGGAATAGGATTCTGTGTTTGTTAAAAGGCTATCAAACAACCCCAAATTAGCCAATTTCCCTACAAACTGTTATTCTATTTGCAAAAGAAAATCAAAGCATAAACTTCCTTTTAAGTCTTTTTTTTTTCCAATATATGAAATTTATTGTCAAACTGGTTTCCATACAGCAATTGTTGTTCCATACAACACCCAGTGCTCATCCCAAAAGGTGCCCTCCTCAATGCCCATCACCCACCCTCCCCTCCCTCCCACCCCTTTTAAGTCTTTTAAATAGATGGGATAGTATATGAAAAGGGATGCTTGTCCCCTGAAACATTAACTTTCTTAAAAAGCCAATACCCCCATGATAGATAGGAAATGTACTTCTATAATACATGACAAATCTGGTCCAGTCAACTTCTGACCTTCCGGGTCACTCAAACTCTCCATAATTCAGATCGAATACTTATCTCATAAACATACAAAACAAGACACATGTGAAACCACTTTGGTCAACTCCTCACTCATTCATTTATTCATTCAACCAACCAAAATGTATTGACTGCCTTCTTTTTTCCAGGGTCGCGTTAAAAAACTAACACACAATCTCTGCCCTGAGGAATTTTTTCTTGAGTTAGAGACAGAGACATAAACAATTAATTACCAAGCAGTGTGTTTATAACGAATGCAACCCTACTTGGACACCGCACGCACAATTCTTAGTGTTTGTTGTCAGGTACTGGTTATAAAAGCCTTTGATTTTTGGACCTCCTTACTGAGGCACCTCATGTATTTTTGGGGGGGACATGAAAGGAACTCTGGATTTACACGCTCAGAAATTGGAAGGTACAAAGCTATTTTAGAAGGCACTGTGGAAGAACAGAGAAATGGCATCTAAATAAAATCAGAGGAACAAGGAAGTTTTTACAGAGAAAGTAAAATTTAAATTGAATTCTGAAGAACAAAAGGTGAGTTATCTCGTCAGGGACTTCTAGCCTGTGAGAAATATCTTTCTGTTGTTTAAGCTGCCCAGTCTGTGGTGTTTTGCCATGGTGGCCCCAGTAGACTAACAGTGCCGTGTGACTAGAAAGAGATGGCATCAGGAATGGTGGGAGGTGAGAATTAAATGAGTTTATATAAAAGAGTTAGCTGCTATCGTTTTCACCTCTCACTCACTGAGTGTGGCCTTGGTGGCAGGATAACTCCTGGTGACTCTCCCCAAGGAAGCCATTTTCTCCCTGACATAAGATGGAATACTCACTCCAGGGACTTTTCCTCTCGAAGCAGTGAGGCAACCGGAATTCTTGATGGCCATCCACCCCAGCAGCCAAAATGCGGGTCCTGCCTCAGCTTCCGGAGCTGCCTGGGGTGTGGCCACAGGCAAGCTGGTTCTCCGCCTCCCTTCAATTCTTTGAGCCTCAATATCCTTTCAGTAAAGTCTCCTCTGCTTAGGAAACGCCAGAGTCATATTCTGTTTCAGCTAAGGTCCCGGCTTGATAATAATTTCCATCTCTTTCCTGGCTGGAGGATGAGAGAGATTGCTGGGTGACGGTAGAGGAGCAAGGGTACTTTACAAATGATTCACTTGTAAAATGATCAATCCTCGTTGGTGTTATTTGTCCTAGCAGTACTCAGTGGCCTGTGTGGAAATGTGAAAGTCATAAATGTCATATACGATCATCCCCAAAGAGTTTCTGGGACAATGAGGAGATGACATATGAGTCAGTTTCTTATTTTTGAACAAAATTTACCAAAACATTTTGGATTAACCTATAAAACAAAGGTTTTGAAAACATTACTTCTCCCTTAAACTCTCAAATGTGGCCTTAGAATTATCTATGCCCATTTGAAGTTTATAAAATTTTATTATTAATGTTATTACTTGGCAGTTACCCAGCTCTTTATTTCAAAGAACTATACATATGTTAACAACTATTTCTAAATTCTTACCTGCACTAGAAAAAACTTTCATTCTGCAAACAGCAAATGAGATTAAAAATACATGACTTTTGGGGTACCTTGGTGGCTCAGTCGGTTAAGCGTCCAACTCTTGATTTTGGCTCAGGTCATACTCTCACAGTTCGTGGGATCGAGTCCCAAGTTGGGCTTTGGACCATCACTTGAGATTCTCTCTCTCTCCCTCAGCCCCTCCCCACCTCTCAAAATAAATTAATAAGCTTAAAAAAAAAAAAAAAGAATACATGACTTTTTCAAGGTTTGGCATGGATAAGTTTCTTGATTTTTTTATCATAAGCATCAGCAACAACATTATTTCCATTTACTGATTCAGTTTGCAAAGCACGTCTGCTGATATGACCTTATTGGAGTCTCATCCACTTGTTTATGTATTCCAAAATGTTTTTTCATCTTTATTTATATTAGTTTTATTTTTTTAATGTTTTTATTTATTTTTGAGATAGAGAGAGACAGAGCATGAGCAGGGGAGGGGCAGAGAGAGGGGAAGACACAGAATCTAAAGCCGGCTCCAGGCTCCAAGCTGTCAGCCCAGAGCCCGATGCAGGGCTTGAACTCACGGAGTGTGAGATCATGACCTTAGCTGAAGTCGGACACTCAACCGACTGAGCCACCCAGGTGCCCCTGTTTTTTCATCTTTAAAATATATCTTGGATGTACACTAGGTGCTGATGTTACAGCAATTAATTACTAAGATTAACTAACCCCTGAGATGACTAAGAAAGTATTCCCTGCTCTCACTCTGATTCCAGACTGATGATGGAGTTAGACAAAAAACAGGGGGTTCCAGCATGTTGAGAATAATTCTGGGATGGAATTTAGGGAACCGAAGTATTGCAGAGGCACACCAGAGGTCGTCCACAATGAGAAGGGGGTGAGGGACTCTGGACTTAACCACAGCTTTGCAAAAAGACAAGACACAAATAACGCTCCATTCCATTTCAGAGATGAAGAAGTAGCTCAGGGAGGTCAAGTGGACCAGAGCCAATAACAGTGAAGTGACGGAGTCCAGAATGCCAACTCTTACTCCTTCTCCTCTTCGTGCACAATCGTATCGTCACCAAAATCATGGCTGGCACTTCATCGTCATCCTCACCATCATCATCGTCATGATCATCATCATCGCAGTAAGGAAGGTAACAGGACACGCATACTCCACAACTTTCTTATACCCAAAGAAAGCAGCGAAACACTTTGTGAATCAGACAAAGACATCATCTAGTCATGACTGCAGAGTATCACAGAGCCTTGCGGTCGCCAAGGGTTTGTCAAGTGGCTACTGTCTAGTTGGCGACAGGCATGCTTCCGGGAGTAGATAAATGTTAAGGAGTGTTTAAAAGAGAGTCAGAGGATCTTGTGGCAAAGACAGAAGGGAAAGGGATTGGAGACGAGACAGCACCTCAGTTGGCTCTTGAGAGGCAGGAGCCGGCAGGATGTGGCCACAGTGTGACCCCCACAGCAGGCAGACAGACCAAGGTGTGGCTGGGGAGAAGAACATTCAGGTGAGGCGAAGTCACGAAGAAATGTGCCACCTCCAAGAGGCCCTGTAAATTTCTTCAGGTGTACATTTCTTCCAATGGCATGAATGTAAAAAAAAAAGGAATTACAGAGGTCAAAAAGAAGGACCTGTGATGATTTAGGATTCAGTTTTGTCTGAATTATTAGAAGTCTCATCCATGGGAATTTCTATGACTGTCAGTCACATTTTTTTTGTGGTCACAGATTATGACCATTTCTGTTCCTTTTTTAGAAAATGTTCTGTTTCTAGCATTACTCCAAAGTATTTTTTAAGTGCCTAGTTTTTTGGTCGACCCCCCCACCCCCACCCGGCCCAATCACAACTTCCTTGTGCACAGAATTGTAAACATCTTGCTCTTTTCTTGAAACTAGGAATATCTACGTTAGTCTATTAAAAACATGAGGATTCTGAGCCTTCAGAATAATGGGTGCTAATAATCACCAAAATGTGGGGCTTCTTATTATGTTCAAATTTAATTTAAATGTTGGAACAATTATTACTACAGACCACACTTCGATTATTGATCATTTAAAACGTTTTGGTCTGACCCATTAGATCCCAAAGTCCTTTGCTTCCCAGAGAATTGATTTTCAACTATGGATGTCTGAGTGGCCTTTAAAATGCCCAACCAAACTCTGAACTGTCATAATAGCTGGGTGAGAGATAAGGGGGAAGAAAAGTATCCAGTCATCCAACCACATTTCTGTTTTTTTGTGCAAGTTTCAGATGAAATACAGTCACTCAATAAAGTCCTTCTGTTTCCCTTTCCCTCCCTCCCTGTCTTTCTCCCCGTTCGCCTAGAGTGGGGAACCCTAAACCCTTTGGAGCCCCGCCAGCAGCACCAAAAGAATCTCTTGACTATTTTCCCAGGGAATTCCTGCCTTAAATGTCAGCGGAGTACAACTCCCCAGCCAAAGCAGAGTCCGGCTGGATCTGAATCAAGGAAAATGTGCCTGCTGTACCAAACGGGAAAACCTGGATCCATGGAGCATGGGGGGCAGGGGCGAGATTATCCACAAAAGTTGCCACATCCATTGGAAAGACCCGAGTTTTCTCAGATTCACCCCACTGAGAACTGGGAGACTAAGCCAAGCGTTTTGGTTCCTTGATGGTTTTGTGTTTTTTTTTTTTAATTATTATTTTACTCTTTTGGTGGTGAACTGTATTTCTGGAAGCCATTCTGAATTGTAACATCTCAGTAGGGCAACATCTCTTTGAAAAGGGAACAAAGCTCTATTAAAGCCCTTTGTTGTGAGGGTTGTGGTTGTGGCTGCTGCTGCTGTTGTTCTGTTTGTTTGTTTGTTTGTTTTTAATGAACATCCTGATATATAAGTGCTCTGGGGGGGAATTCATGATGCTGAGATTCATGAAAAGCAAAATAAGATTTATGATTTAGGATTGAATCTGCCCCTACCAGCCTGGAGACACTTCCGTCTGGTACTGAGGCATTGCTGGCATTTTTAGTGCTTCTGTGTTAGTCTTCAATCTCTGAATACATGAAGAAATATTAAAAGTTCTGAGGGCAAGGGTGGGAGAAGGAGTCCACAAATCCCAAAGACATACATCAGCACCAAAAGAAAACAGCGTGGTGTGGTAGATTAAAAATGTGGAAGCAACGTGTGTCAATCAGCTAGTTTTTGCTGAGTACTCTTGAAATGTTCATTTACTCTTCTCTCATTTTTCTCAGATGTTACTAAGCTACAGCTGCACAAGGCTTTTCAGCGAAAAACTCACAAGTTTGCCTGGCATAGGATACTGATTTTATTTTATTTTATTTTATCTTATTTTATTTTATTTTTTATTTTGAGACAAAGAGCGTGCACGTGAGCTAGGGAGAGGGGCAGAGGAAGAGATAATCCCAAGCAGGCTCCGAACTCAGCACAGAGCCCGACATGGGGCTTGGTGTCAGGACCCTGGGATCACGATCTGAGGGAAAATCAAGAGTCAGATGCTCAACCAACTGAGCCACCAAGCGCCCCAAGAACATTGATTTTAAATCAATGTGCCACATTACTATCCTTCTCCCCGCAAAGATCATAGCACTGTACATTAAGAAAGTCAAGAAGATTTAATCAGTAAACTGTTACTCCATTTTTAAATGAATTAGGCCCTTTTCAAGTTAGCAATGGAAAAAAAATTTTAGATTCCAAATCTCATTTGGCTCAGGGTCCAGGCCAGTTCAAAACAGATCAACTTAGAAGGTCTTACTTATGTTCACCAAGGTTCTTGCCTCATGCTGCCCACACCATCCTCACAAGGGCATTGAAGCTGCTTTCTTCCAACATTATCCTGCATGCATCACCCTAGACAACCCTACTGGAGACTCTGTCCCTAGTCCAAAGCAAAGCCAGGCAAGCAGCCGATTATTAGTGTTGCAGGAGAATCAATAATTCCTCCTCAAATATAAAATAAAAAAGACGATAACTAATACCTGATAAGAAAAACTAACCCCAGTAGGTGAAGGGTTAATCTCTGGTCACTTTTCAGCCACTCTGCTGAGAGTACTAATAAGTGCCCAAGTCGGTGCCAATTAGGGTGGCTCTTCCCTTGTTGGGAACAGCCATCCCTTAGGAACTGAACTGTCAACACATGCTACCAGGGCGGTGATCAGCCAGCCAGAAGAAAGGCAAAGAGTCTGAGAAACCGTGGTAACCAAGTTTTTTGCTGGCACTTTGTAAAATGGTGACAGGAACTGCCAAGGCCAAGGAGTGAATGCTAATGAGCCTAGGGCAACCTGCAAAAAGTGGACCTGAAAATTGTCCCCTGAACAATGGGCAGCCCTAAGGGATCACCACGCTTTGTGGGTTTCTGTGGATATGACTGACCACAGGCTTCATTCACAAGGAAGAATCTAAACACTGAAGCGTCATTCCTCGGGTTCATAGGCCTCACAGTCCCATCTGACTCAGTGTTCGTAGGGTCAGAGCAATTAGCACATCTGTGTAGAAAGTCAAAGTTTTCAAATTTTTAAAAAACATTTGTGACCCATTGTTTAAATCGCACTCTAAAATCGGAGCGGTAAACAGCTTTAAGAATCAACAGGAGGGGCGCCTGGGTGGCTCAGTCAGTGGAGCTTCCCTTTGCCTCAGGTCATGATCTCATGGTTGGTGGGTTCGAGCCCCACATCGGGCTCTGTGCTGACAGCCCAGAGCCTGGAGCCTGCTTGGATTCTGTCTGTCTCTCTCTCTCTCTCTCTCTCTCTGCCCCTCCCCCACTCATGCTCTGTCTCTGTCTCTCAAAAATGAATAAATGTTAAAAAAAATTTTTTTAAAGAATCAACATGAAATGTTTTAAGCATTCTTTGCAGAGTCGCATAAATGCTCCCTTCACTTCTCATCAGAATTTATTCTTACCTTCAGGGAGCACATTTTAAGAAGGCCAAACCAACACCATCCCCCCCCCCCCAACATGGACAACCATCAGTGTGTAACCACATTCTTAAGGGCGTAAATTCAATCTCTATTATCTGAGAATGCTTGACACAATAATAAAATGCTCCTCCGACATTCACCCTCAAAATTTTAATTCCTCTTTCTAATAGCTTTTCACCCATTTCCAAATCTTAGGTCCCCAAATGAGACAAGAAAACAAAAAACTGTCATTGTGATGCATTCGTTCCGCACTGGGCCCCACAAATGATGCAGTCTGGTCCCTAGGTTTGTAGATATCAAATTTACCTACGATTTCCAAAAATTTTGTCCCCACCCAACCTGCATATTTTTAAATTTGCTACTCCATACCCAGCAATTATTATTAATGTAACAGTCAGAGGAGCACCTTGGAAGTCTTGTTTCCTATTTTTCCTATTTCCCTATCGTCCAAATCAGAGCTGCCCAGGCTACACATGGACTTCTCTGTTGTGCTGCTTCTCAGGTCAAAAACTTCTTATAGAACCCATTGGATAGTTAGCCCCTCAACAGCAAATGCACTACAACCCAGATCTCAATTCATCTCAAATGCTGGATAACACAAATCTGTTTTCTCATGGCTGCCCAAATCTGCCTACAACACGCAACCAAACAAGACCAATTCTCAGCAATCCTTTGTGGTGAGAAGAGTTGAAATACAAATTGGGGGAAGTCCTCATTTTCAAAGATTACCGGCTAAAGAAATACAGTGTAAGCAAACGTTTTGTGTTCCTGAAATGCCCTGTGTCTACAGGGATCAGGTAGAGAAAAGTTATTTCAAGTTCAAATATAACTCGACGATTGCCACATGGTACAGAGTCTTTCCACCCCTTCACTCCAAAAACCCAATCAGACAAGTGGCCGTAATCTGACTCCCAGTGCACTGGGAGCTGTGGGGCAGGCAATGAGAGCTGCACTCTGGCCAGGGAAGGCATGAGTGGCAGACCTGAAGCAAGGCAGTGGGGGTAAGTCCTTCTTTGCCTTAAGGGAACAAAGCTCAGGGCCAAAAGATGAAACTCTGACTCTTTTATTATAAATATATGTGCCTTCTCAGACAGAATCTAGAAGGAAATCGTAGGGCAGGTAGGCGATGCTTATAGATCTGGGTATTGGGCGTGTTCATAAGAGAGGCATAGAGAGGGTAGAAGGGGGAAAAAAGGATGCTTTGCTGCAAAAGCCTCCACATATTCAAGACCTGTGCATGCACAGGAAAATTACCCTATGGAGGTAAAATCTATCTGCAGTATTTTTCATCAGAAAAATTACTCACCCAGAGGCTCAGCTGTCCAGAAGCGGATCAGGCTGTGTGTTCAGCTAGAAAGTAATGTGTCCGGTTCAGTACAACCCAGGCACATCAACAAACCCCCTTTGTTCTGGGGCGAAGGAAGCAAAACAAATGGTGTTGATCCATTTCCAGTGAGTGCGAACACATAAGGGAACATTGCTGATAATAACAGGAGCTATGACAGACTCTGCTGAGGGGAGCACTTGTGAGGTCAGGGGTATGTATGTGCTGCCTGGAAACTTTGGGGTTCGTGGCTAACTGAGGCTGTTCGGTCTGCGCTGGAAGGAGATCAGATTTTGTGGGCTTTCCAAAAAAAGCTAAAATCACTGTCAAGGAGCCTATTTATCTATTCGGGGTGTCGTCGTTGTTATTGTTTTCATTTCTCTGGCTGATGAAAATTTGAAGTTGAAAGAGCAACTGAGTTTCTTAAATCAGGTCTCTGGAGAGGCATGAGAGAATGGGCTGGGAGAGAGAATTCGGGGGGACTGGGGAAAGTGACGGAGAAGGGGTGTAGCAGGGAGGAGCCCTTCTGCCAGGGCCCGCCTCTCCTGGTGATCCATGCCTCCGCCTTCGCCTTCGTAAGGGACCTGAGGCTTCCTGCCCACCAGCCTCCCTAGCTCCCTGCTTTGTGCTCTTCATTTTTCCCACTTAATCCAGTCACAGACGACCAGCACCTGTGGCGGCACCTTGCCCTCCCCCCCCCATTCCGGCTGCGGCCGAGGGCTGCTGGTGAGTTCAGAAGCCACCTTCCTAGCTTCTTTTTCAATTTGTAAGTTCTTGGAGTTTCTCCCCTTTGGGATACTTTTAATGTCTCTCCCAGAGCATACTCCCTGTCCTGTTCCAAGTGCTGTTTTGTCTCTTTATTTTCTCTTCCTCTAAGGAATATGATGTCATTGTCCTCCCAGCTGGGTTTTCTTGTAATTACATGATTCACTTAGAGGAGCTCACAGGCAGGGGACACCTGGGACAGGGCTGGCTGTCCCCCTTCTGGAGCTACCCCCCCCCCCCCCCCCCCCCCCGCCTTGGGCAGAAAATGGGTTTCTCTTTCCAACTCTGAGGCAAAGCCCCATATCAAAGCAGAGGCTGACTTGAGATCCTAAAGGTCAAGGGAGAGTTCCCCTAGCCCTTTTTTGGCACAGCATTTCCCTACTGTTCATCCAGAACCCAGGCTCCTGGGGACAATAAGGGGGGGGGGGGGGCGGGAGGGGCGGTTCCTCTTCAATAATACATCAAGGGGAAAGCTCTAATAACTCTAATCTGTTCAAATGCTTGACTTTCTTGCCTAACCCTTTTCATTGTCCTCTGGTGATCAGAGTCTCTGCTAAATGTCCTCCACACTCCTTCGCTCTCATGACTCTAACAGGCAAAGGATAAGAGCAAATGCCTTGAATAATGGAGTAACCAGTGTCATTGACCCCCACATCGGGAATTCTAGCCATTTCTTGCCCAAATGAGCACTGGGCATTAATATCCTCAAACCCCATCCTTTCTCAGCTCCAAAGATCCTCAGACAGTATGAGGAAAACAGACTGGAGGAACAAAGTATTCCCTCTCGGTGGCTGTCTTGCTGTACCGCACCCTCCTCCCCGCTCCCCACCCAGGTCCCCGCTGCCACAAGATCCCCCAGAAGTGGCAAGCCCCCCGACTTTCAGGGCCAGGCAGAAGTAGGAGACGGCCGCCAAGAAGACGCTGGAGAACAGTCGCTGTCCGTGGAGCCTTCTGCTCTGAGGACCACTGTCCCCCGCCCCGCGCCCTGCCCCGCGCTCCTGCCACCCCGAGGGGCTCCGCGTCCCCGCACTCGGCTGCCCCCTGGAGGGCGCGGGCGGGGTGCCCGGGGCTCCTACTCCCGCCTCCGGGATCACATTGAGAAGGTGTCTCTGAAGGATAACGTCAGGGGTCGAGAGAGGGTCAGACGCCAGGAGGGACTGTCCCCTCGCACTGCAGAAGCACCGTGGAGCTAGGATGCAGCTTTCCCAGGAGCGGCCGCGGGGACGCCGGGGACGTGGGCGGGGCGCGCGCCTGGAGGCTGCTTGTTTGTCCACCTGGCCGCTGCCCCGGGTCCTGGCACCGGCCCAGGGGTGGCCGCTCCCCCGGGGCCCGGGGCCCGCGGCCTACGCGTCCTAGTGCCGCGCGTCCAGGCCCGCAGGGGAGACGGAGGGAGCGTCCCTGCCCCGCTCAGGCCCCGCCGGTTCCCACCGCCCCTGCCAGCTCTCCGCCCCCTAACGACTTCACCTTCTGGAAAGACAGACTTCGGCATTCCCGGCCTCCTCGCTGGCCTCTCCTCTAAATCCGCAGTCTCTGCTGGGGCAGAGGAGAATCACGCTCCACAAATCCACTTTCAGAATGCCATTTTGAGCAATAAAGTGCAAAACTGCAAATGACCTCCCCCCCCCCTTTTTTTGAATCGCTTTACGTTCAAAATATAAACAGCATGTTAAAAGTACACTGAAACTCAAAACCTTGCTCTGAGGGAATTAGCTCTTGCTGGGAGGTAAATACATTTCATTCTTAATTCTTTAAGAAACTTGATTTAGACATTTTCCTTTTTAGGGGCAAATCAGGGAAACTGGCTGAGCTTCGAATGTTAGATAAAAGGAGGCTAGAATAACAGGGGACAATTAATTCGTTAATTAAGAAGGTTTTCTGGAAGCATTCTTTCCTGGTATCAAATAACCTTTGAGGGGGCCCTTCCCCACAGAAGGGCAAGACTACAGGCCCCGAGTCTTCACCCAAATTCACGAACCTTGGTTTGATAGCTTCTGATATCAACTTGTTTTCTTTTCAGTAAGTGTGGACCTTTGTGTAGAAGAGAGAGCATCATGGTGGCCTTCAAAGGGGTCTGGACTCAAGCTTTCTGGAAGGCAGTCACAGCGGAATTTCTGGCCATGCTTATCTTTGTTCTCCTCAGCCTGGGATCCACCATCAACTGGGGTGGAACGGAAAAGCCCTTACCTGTCGACATGGTTCTCATCTCCCTTTGCTTTGGGCTCAGCATTGCAACTATGGTACAGTGCTTTGGCCACATCAGCGGTGGCCACATCAACCCTGCTGTGACAGTGGCCATGGTGTGCACCAGGAAGATTAGCATCGCCAAGTCTGTCTTCTACGTCGCCGCACAGTGCCTGGGCGCCATCATCGGAGCTGGGATTCTCTACCTCGTCACACCTCCCAGTGTGGTGGGGGGCTTGGGGGTCACCACGGTAGCATCTTTAGCTCTCATTTTCAAACTAGGATTCCAAGCTTCTTGCAGACTCTGCTAAATGCCACCCCGGTGGCCTGAGAGACTTTTCTAAAATTGCAAATTTATTCCCAGGGAATTTCTGATGATTCTTGACAGGGGGGAAACTGACCCCAGCAACATTGAGCGTATCCATATATTATCATCGTTTGCTATATGGAGTGACTTCAATATTATTAAGTCTAGGTGACACAAAAATGGTGTTGTTTTTTTCCTCTCTCTCGCTCCCATCCCCGTGACTATACTAGACTATATATTTAGCTTAAGGAATTTTTATTACAGCCATTGGTTGGCTCACTAAATTTTGTTTCTGGTCATGTTCGTGAGACTTAAAATGATCTACATCAAGGACCACACTTAAAAAAATAAATTGGCATTTGATCCTAGTTTTGTTCTTAACTGATTAGGAGTATCAGTTGTTAGTTCAGCACCAGATTGATTTAAAAACTGCACACAGTTTAAATTTTAATTGAAATATATATTAATTAATTTAAACCTAATTAATGGATTTAATCATTGCCTTATAAAATTACAAGACTCTCAAGAAACTCCTTTATAAGTTAAGTGCAGCAGTGGCACATTTTGCTTCCTTTGTAGAAAAGGACATTCAGCACAAATTCCCGCTTGGTCATTGTAAGAGTAATTAATTATCTGTGATGGCCCAAAATGAGTGGAAATTTATTCCTTTTTTTTTTTTTTTTTTGGATGCAGCCGGTTGGGGGGGGGGGGCGTGTCTCACTCGTGGGGTAGAATAGATGACTCAAATTAACCATTGCTTTTTCCAGTGATGAAATATGCCTTTCACAATAATATGTTCTCATAGAAAATGTAATCATGCTTCAATTCAGATAGAGCATTTTTCTCTTTCTAGGTTCATGGAAGTCTTTCTGCTGGTCACGGTCTCCTGGTGGAGTTGATAATCACATTTCAGCTGGTGTTTACTATTTTTGCCAGCTGTGATTCCAAACGGACTGATGTCACTGGTTCAGTAGCTTTAGCAATTGGATTTTCTGTGGCAATTGGACATTTATTTGCAGTAAGTTTCCAAGTCCATTTAAATAATTGATTCATTTCATTTATCGTCACCCTAGAGCTGGCCTAAAGATATTGTGTTTTACAGCTGTAGTTCTTTAGTATCCAGCCACGTCTGTCCACATTAGGTGATGATTTTGCCAACTTTATGATGAGAAGGTTGATATGGCTGCTAACGTCTTGACAGTTCCTCTAACTGACTTGGCAAATGGTAGCAAATTGCAATGAATGCTTCCTGTTACTAGCCCTGTTTCAGCAATGTCTGAAGTTGTCGTTTTTTGTTGTTGTTGTTTTCCCTATAGATCAATTACACTGGTGCCAGCATGAACCCTGCCCGATCCTTTGGACCTGCGGTTATCATGGGAAATTGGGAAAACCACTGGGTAACCATCATGTCGATAGTACCTGTCCTCCTGCAGTTAACAATTGCCCATGTAGCTCTTTTTTTTCTTTGCCCACTAGTTTTCTTACTTCCTCTCAACCTTGACCCCCCCCCCTCCACTTTATTACATCTTTCATAAAGACCAGGGAGAGACGAGCACATATCTACGGTAGAACATCTCACCTTATATCTGTCCTGGGTCTTCAGTAATAGCCTTTCTTTTTATATATAAGCACTGCTCTGGGCACCGTATCTGATAGACTGAAGCAGAATACATTGTGCATGGAGGCTGCCAATGTGGAACAAGTGAAAATCAGGATAGTGTGGTGAATATAGTGTTTAAGTAATTGAATGTAAAGCCTTCCTGGCAATGACAAAATATATACCTACCAAGAAATAAAAAAAAAAAAAAAAAAAGAAGAAGAAGAAGAGGAAAGAAATGCTTAAAAGCAATGCCCAGAGCAAAAATATTTATCGTTTTTGTTTACAAAAGCATGGACCCAATTAATAGTATGTGAGTTGGGAGCACTTGAACTACAGACGGAGAGGACTAGATGTTGCAAATGTTTATGCTATTATCACCGTAACTGTACCTGGACACACAAATGACTTTAGAAGAGGCACACTTTCCAGTCTCACTGGCTAACCTACTTAATAATGCGGTGGCAGCGCTTCCAGAGAGCAGTGATATCCATTTTTAAATATCACAATCAATTTTATTTCAATTGTTTCTTACAACACAGGCATTTAAATCCCTTAAATGAATAATGCAGCAGTTTTAAGGCCACTCACATGCCAACTTCTAATAACCAATACAAATATGAGATATGGGACTTATGTCTGCCAGCCTCAAATAAGGTTAACTCCCGTTGTCACTTATATGTTGTGAATGCTATTTCACAACTTTTAGTTTTAATTCATGACCGTAACAACATGTCACTCGTGTTTGAATCTCATTCATACAGCGGTTATTGACCCAGTTACATCCACTCAACCATAGTGCACATTGCCAATAAGAGGATATGGCACCATTACTAGGGGCACTGACAGTGAAGAAAAGGGTACTGAGTCTTTAAAAGTAATTTCAATCGTGAAAGAACGAGCATCAGAGTTCAAAGCAAGATTTTGCACCCAGCTATACAATGAATGTCAGTAATACCATCCATGAGATTGGTCATTTTGCCACTGATGTTTCCATTTATGTCTCAAAATGTTTGCCACATTGACATGAGTGGAACATTTTAATGGACAGAATATAGTTAATTATGGTAGAAGTACAATTGGAAGTTCAACTTCTTACATTCAAACTTTTTTTGTAATTAAAATTTAGAAAAATAGCAACTTTTAATTTTATGGATGAGGACTTTAAAATGGGGGTGAAATGTATGTTTTTAATGATTACCTACTGGTTGTGGTAAGCTAGCTAAAATTCAAATAGTGGGAAACTTTTTACCTTGTTGACTGAATGAAATGTTTCCCCTTATTGCAGAGCTATTTTATAACAAACTTAATCCTACTGAACATGAATGTCCGTTCTGTAGCAATAATTGTGTGAATTTTAGAACTAATTTACAACATATTTGCAGATTGATTGATTGATTGATTGGTTGATAGACTAGAATAACATCAAAATATTAATGGTGAATTTTCTAGGTAGTGTAATGACATTGTTTTAGTTTTCATCTTGATACTTTACATAACATCATATTTATAGCAATAAAAATTATTTACCTTTATACATTTTGAGAGTCATTTTAAAGTACATTTTGACTTTGTTTTGGAATAGCAACTTGAAACTGAGATTTGCTCTTTTTGGAGAGCATGTGGCCAGATGTATTCTTCATAGGTGTTTGGGGAATGCATCATAATTATTTAGCAGACCCTTGTTTCCCTTGTGGGAGTTGTAGCATGTGGAATAGACCATCTGTAATGAGCTCTTACCAAAGGAACAGACAGCAAAGACATTTAGAGGAGGGCTCTCATTTCTCCTTTGAAAGGGCAACTCTTACATGGTTTCTTTCTGTTCAAGATAGGAGCTTGGTGCTCACAACCACTCTACCAGTATTTTCCACATTAAGTATATGTGCTCATCTCCAGCTTAAATTTTGAATTGTCTTTAGATTTTGCAATGAGGATGCTAAGTGGAATTAACTTCCAGAAAGTGTCTTAAGCCAGAAAAGCATTTCTCCTATTTTTTTCAAACAAGATAAGTGCAGTATCATGGAAAACAGTGCAATAGTTCAAAAGAGAGGTTTGAAATCACAAAGACCTCAAATCCCAGTTCAAGCACTTGTTAGGCATGAACTCCTAAGCAAGCTTCTTATCTGCTCAGGGTGTCAGTTTTCTTACTCATAAAAGAGGGATAATAATAATATCTACCTCAAAGGTTGCTGTTTGAATTATGTGAGTTAATACAAGAAAAGTGCTAAGTACAACCGGCTCAATAAACAAGGTTTCTGTTGCCTAATTGAATCTGTTGAATGAGTGTCAAATATTCTGCAGCATATACATGCTCTAAAGCAAATGTTGAAGTTTACCAAAACTCAAAACTGAGTTTTTTCTAGATACAGTAACGATACGATAAAAAGCTTCCATGTTGGATTAAAAATCCTATGGAATTGCTAAGCCTCAAATAACCACCATCCATAAACTCAGTACTGGTTTCTTTGTTTGTGTATTTATTTATTTATTTATTTATTTATTTATTTATTTTTGAAAGAAAGAGAGCTCAAGAGCAGGGGAGGGGCAGAGAGAGAGAGGGAAAGAGAGAATCCCAAGTAGGTTCACTGCAGTCAGCATGGAACCCGACACAGGACTCAATCCCACAGACCATGAGATCATGACCTGAGCCAAAATCAAGAGTCAAACGCTGAGCCAACTGAGCCACCCAGATGCCCCAAAGAGACAAGGTGGGATTTTTTGCACCAAGTGACCATGGTAAGAACCATGAGGATGAAAGTGCTCTGCAAGAAGAGTAATGAACAAACCATGAGGTTTTCAATTAAATCAAATCATCAGATTTTAGGGAGGAAAAGCATGTAGAAAACACAGGGTGCCTCGGTGACTCGGTTGGTTAAGCCTCTGACTTTGGCTCAGGTCATGATCTCAAAGCTTGTGAGTTCAAGCCCTGCGTTGGGCTCTGTGCTGACAGCTTAGAGTCTGGAGCCTGCTTCCTATTCTGTGTGTGTCTCTCTCTCTGCCCCTCCCCCACTTGCACTCTATCTCTCTCTCAAAAATGAATAAACGTTAAAAAAATTTTTTTTAAAGAAAGAAAAGCATGTAACAAACAGAAAATGACTTATCTCCAGCCTGTTCACACACAACTTTGAATTGCCTAGGAAGCATGGAATGAAGCCGGTTGCTATGAAATTAGAACCACCAAATACTTTACAAGTATTGTTTCAATTTAATTTTTACAGTCTATGAAGTACGTATTATTACAATTCCCACTTTGCAGATGAGGAAATTAAGGTTTAAGAAGTCAAGTAATTGACACAAAAACTGACCAAATTACTAAGCGGTGGAGCTGGGATTCCATTTATCATGCTTCACTGAATAACTAAAGCTCAACTGATAAAAGCTGTATATTGGTCACAATTATGCAGAAAGCCAATGTATGATGGCAATATTAAGAAAATAAGATAACTCTCTAGAAATTTTTTTCTATTTTACTTGAAGAATTCTTTGCATCTACTGAGTGTGCAGTACCACCAAAGAGGAGCTATCTTTTCTTAATATGTTTTTTAATGTTTCTTTATTTCTTTCAAGAGACAGCGCATGCACATGCATGTGGGCGAGGGGGAGGGGCAGAGGGATGGAGAAGGAGAATCCCAATCAGGCTCCGTGCTGTGAGCAGAGCCCGATGTCTGAGCTGAGACCAAGAGTCAGATGCTTAACTGACTGAGCCACCCAGACGCCCCTAAAGAAGAGCTATCTTGACTTTAAGGACTCTCAGAAAATGGAAAGAAAGTAATTAGTGAAAGCAAGAAAAGAGAAAACCGTCTCCTTGTTTTCTGTTCAAATGCTATTTAGCAGTTTATGGATCTCTGGTGTGCATTTGATGTATTCTCTTATAGTGTTTCCAATTCTGCTTTCTTCCACACGACACATTTGTTTTCTTAATGTAAACCAGCTAAGCTCTCTATTCACGAGTCGTTCAAAGGAATAGTTTTACTCCATGCTCATTCTATAATGCTTCCATCTTTTCCTCCAGATATATTGGGTTGGACCAATAATAGGAGCTGTCCTCGCCGGTGGGCTTTACGAGTATGTCTTCTGTCCAGATGTTGAACTCAAACGTCGTTTTAAAGAAGCCTTCAGCAAAGCTGCCCAGCAAACAAAGGGGAGTTACATGGAAGTGGAGGACAACAGGAGTCAGGTAGAGACTGATGACCTGATCCTAAAACCTGGAGTAGTGCACGTGATTGACATTGACCGGGGAGAGGAGAAGAAGGGGAAAGACCCGTCCGGAGAGGTGTTGTCTTCAGTATGACTAGAAGATGGCACTGAAAGCAGACAAGAACACTTAGAACTGTCCTCAGATTTCCTTCCACCCATTAAGGAAACAGATTTGTTATAAATTAGACATGCGCAGGGTCATTGTTTCTTGCCTCATTATTCAGTCTAGACAAGAAATGTTTCACTATTCTACCAAGGAGGAATGGAAGAAACCTATTGTGAATTCCAAATCTAAAAAAAGAGGTCTTTTTAAAGTGTCCCCAAAGCAAATAGGCATCTAGTTTATCTTGTTGCCATTCATTAATTATCAGTTTAAAATGAGTATCAAGATTTGGTTAAGTCTTGCCTGACAGAACTTATAGACATACCTATCAGCTTATTCCTCCTCTACCATGAAACCGGTATTTGTCAATCTTCGTTTGAGTGTTTTTTCCAGTACGCCAAAACAATGTGCCACAGAATCATGCACATTCAACAGAGGAAATATAACAAGCTCTTTTGTGGGCAGCCCCCTCTTAAAAACTACCTCGGCGAAAGAATATTAACAAGGGTCATTGCTAATGAATTATTTCCATTTATATTTCAAATACCCAGCTTTCAACCTGAACTCTAATTCATAATATTCCTTCCTCTTCTTCAGTGCCCAGGGTAATGTGGAAAGCCCAGAAATTTGAGGAATGTTCGGAAACCCTTTATATTTTTTAGTTTTTTCTAATAAAATATCCAAATCGTAAGAAATACCTATTAAGATTCAGGACAAACAGACTCATAAGATCTTATGCGAGTGGAGGAAAAATTACCATTATAAAAAAATCATAAGGAAAGAGGCAATCCATATTCTGGAATCAAAGAGTTGATCTGTTTTCAGTGCACATCCTCAAATACACCACATGAGGTTAACGATCTATGCTTTTAACTACTTAACCATTTTGCTTATATTTTTTAATTTATTGGCAAAACTGGGGGTTTTGTTTGTGACTTTGGTTATCTATATTTAAACATTAGCTGAGATTTCTTTTTGATAACAAGAACATAACTAGCTGAATCCTGACTTTTTGTGATTAAGCTCTGCTCACTCTGAAAGATAAAAACTGGCTGTCCCTGTCCCCGTTTCTGCACTCTGTCACTTCTCATGAGATTTGGTGATAATCTTCACTGTGCCTGTGATGATATTTTAATGAATTAAAATGCACGAGAGACAAGGAAGGCCATGGTTGCAGACTAAAGGGAGAAGGCATCAGAACACTCTGTATTCAAAGCTGACTAGATGACCAATCGTTTATTTGTAGAGATATTGTACGTCGTAATGAAATACATCTTTAAAGTATTTTCATTACCGACTCGTTTGTCAGAATACTTTGCTCTTCCTGTACTGCTGTGCCTTAAGTTGGGAGAATGGTCTCTGGAAACCCCAGTCTCTATCATCTTAACCTAAACTTTATCTTAGACAAAGAGCTGCAAATGTCAATTTCACTGAACAAAAGCTAGTAGTGGAGCAAACACCCATCACTGCAAAGAATGGCTTAAAATAAGCTGATAATCAAGGACTTTCTTCTCCCATGCGTCGTTCCAACTGTGTGCCACTTTTTAGTGTTAATGGCAGTTGTGTGTCTGTGGCAGTGAGATAATGGACCACTGTTAAACCTGATTCTCTTCGGTGCTAGGAAAGTGATGTGCAAGTTTCCCAGGGAGTCATCACTCCAGTGCAGCGCTTGGGAGTGTCATTGGTGGGTTTTTTTGTTTTGTTTTGTTTTGTTTTGTTTTGTTTATGGCAGATTCCTAAATCCCAGGTGCCTTTCTCAGATGTGTGGCCAACCACACCCTCCACCAGTGAGGCCCATCCTTTCCTGTTTGGAGCTGCTTCTATAGAAGTAGGGTGAGATTCTAAGGATGGCTTGTGACTTTTCTGTTCAAATGTTTGCACAAAATACCACTAAAGGCTTAAAATAGGGGCGAGGGTGGGGGGTTGGCGTTCAGCTCAAAAGATAATTCTATCAACCAGCGGCAAGCATATTAGCTCAAAAGGAGACGAGGTTAGCAAGGGAAAGTTAAACAGATTTTTTTGAATACGCTTACAATTTACTGGCTTACAATCATTTTTATTCAGCCATATGGTTTACTTCTTATGCACTCACTTTTATACTCACTTCCAGTTAGAGTATTTAATAAGTTAGTGCTGTAATAAAAAAAAAGGCATGAATGATGTTTTTGTAGTTTGTTTTCCATAGAGTGCCTGGCACTTAGTAGGTATGTGTTAGTTAATAAAAATACATGAATTTCATTTAGGATTTAAGAATGTAAATAATTTTCTTTTAACCTTGATTTTGCTCAGTATTTAATAAAAGCTTGATTTCAAGGACTACTAAGGGAAGGCAGTATAAATGTAAAACCCATAAAATATATTTTTGCATTCTACTATTTTAGAGGCGTGAAGTGAATGAAAGCTTTAGCACTTTTTTTCCCCTGCATATGAGACAACATATTTTGTATTTCACTCAAGGCTTTGCCACTAAAAAGTAATGAAATTGTACCTTTCTAATGACATCTATGCAGCAGGGGTCTATTGCCTTGTGGATGGCACCAAATTATCCAAGTGTATTAGGAGACGAGGGCTTTTTCCTTTAATCCCTTCTTATTAATGAAGTGCATCGTGCTGCTCCCAGGAGACTGCTGCTGACAGATATACAGAAAAGAGATCAGAGAGAAAAAACTGGAAGGACATAAATGAATTATACCAAGCCAGGAAGCAATGCCAACCGCCTCTTCCCTATGGAAAAATACAACACGCGTCCCAAATTGTAAGATGGTCCCTACACTGAAAAGATACATAGTTTGTCAAAAGGTGTACCAAAAGATAAAGAGTCATTTTTACGTTCGGGGGGTGGGGGGGGGAGGCTTTCTTAAATATTTGGGGCCCAGAACTGGAATGTATTTTTTCACTGTTGAACTGGACATTGTCTTCAAAGAGTCCTAAACTTTTACACTGGAAGGAAGTATTTTCTGGTACCTAACTCATTGCCTAAATGTAAGATCCCTACACTTTGTTTCTACTATTTGATGGTTTTCATAAGTTCTTACACTTTCGGACTCTTTTCCTTATGCAGTTGATAGGTACTAGCTACAGCTGCCACTCAGTCTAGAAAATTTTACAAGGAGATTAGAAATATTTGAATAACATATATGAGAGCATTAAACTACCTGATTAATTATTAGAAGTCTGATACCAAATAGCACATAATATTCTTCTTAGGCCAAGAAACCAGGCAACTTACTTACCGGTTTAAATTCAATAATGAGCAGGGGCATCTGGGTGGCTCAGTGGGTAAGGCATCTGACTTCAGCTCAGGTCATGATCTCACGGTAGTGGGTTCAAGCCCTGCATCGGACACTGTGCTGATAGCTCAGAGCCGGAGCCTGCTTCAGATTCTAGCTCTGCCCCTCCCCTGCTCATGCCCTGCTCTCTCTCTCTCTCTCTCTCTAAAAAATAAATAAACATTTCAAAAAATGTAATAAATAAATCAATAAATAAATAAATTCAATAATGAACAGGAAAATTCCAAAACAGAGTAGCAAATTCAAATGCTAAAATTGATCCTGGCGAGACCCTTTGTTGCAGGATGTTGACACTATCCCCACATGTTGTCAGCATTCGACAGAGCCATTGCCTTTGTGACAGCTGAAGATAACAGTAGGAGCTCAAGAGATACCCTTAAAAGACAATATAAGGCCAATATGACTTCTCATTATAAGCACTATAGATTGTGCAAATTCAGAATATCTTATAAATGTCTTATATCTAATATGTATCTTATATTATTCTGTCTTTCCTAATATGTTTATGGCAACAACATTATTAGGAAGACGTGACTACTATCTGGAAAGTATAATGAACAAAACTCACTTTCTTTACCACAGATTTTGTGTGCGTGCATTGGTATTATACTACTTTATAGATCACCCCAAAATAACAGTAACTTTTGAATTCATAGTTCTCTGAAATACATAGAAGGCATTTAATTCAGGGCTGAAAAACTGTGGCCACTCACTTTTGCAAATGCCTGTACCCTATGAAAGTAGTTACAGTGTTACCCAGGCATGTTAAAATCCAACAGCTAAAAAATACACTTAATTTATATAACCTATCAGAATATATTTTTAGATTCTCTTCAGGATTAATTAAATAAACATGCAATTTGTGAAGACATAATTGTTTATCACTTTTATGACCCAAATCATGATTGTAATTCATGATAAACTGCTGAGAATAAACTGAACATATGGTCATATTCACAATTATTTATTAACTGAAATGTTATTCCAACGTCAGAGCTAATGTTGAGATTTAAACTGTAATGTCTAATGTTTGGAATAATCTAGTAAGCATTAGCATTGTGGCTGATTTCCATGAATTATGTTGTATCTCATACTACTAAGTTTGTGCAAATAAACTTTTAATGTTTAAAAGGTAAGCACTGCATTTGATAATGTTTGAAAATTTTTTTTCAAGTTTTTCCAAGTTATATCTTAAGAGCACCCTTTAGATTTTTGAGTGTAGTCAACACCAAATGAAAGAGTGGCGAAATCTGTATAATAATATGCATTTTTTTTTAAAGCATGCAGAGGATGCCTTGTGGTAGGTCCTGGTGCACACAGTAAAAATTATGCTTTAGCGGGCTTACTTCTAAATGTTCACATCTAGGCAAAATAGGCCATTGACTATCAACTGTCATTACAGTGAGTCTAGAAGTGAAGACTTTAACAACTGTGACTCAGATGAGGCTGGTATTGCCAAATAGATGATCCATCCTCAAGGCATTTGCTAGATTGTGCCCACCCAGATGGATAATGTAGGCACAGTGAGTACTGTAGGCACAGTGAGTAGTCCCTTGGGCTCTTCGTTTGAGAGGCTCCTCCATTTTGAGAGGTTAGAGACCCTCAGGGAAGGATTGAGGACAATCATTTATGTAGTGTGCAACCCATCAGATGAGTAGCGAGCAATGCCTTAGGAGCCAGGTGGATATGTACCTCTCTTACAGCATTTGCCCATGTTCGTCAATAGAGCAATAGCACTATTCCACATTGTAGGAAAACAGTTGGTATAGGTATCTGCCTGCCCTGCTAGGTACTAAACTTCTCAAGGGCTAAGATGGTATTTTATTTATTCTGTATCCCTCACCCTCAGCATTGAGCACCAGGCTTGACATTTGGCTCAATATATGCCGGTTGCATGAATGAATAAAGAGCTTAAGGAATATCTTATGATCACTAGGAGATACTACAAAGCACTATTCCTCAATCCAGTTGGTTTTTTCTGTTGTGTAGATGTGTGCTAAATATTTGAATTCTTATAGTTTCAGTGAGGAGCCTGAAATTGGCTCAAACACTAAAGAAAAATAAAAGAAAAATACACAGAAAGAATAAAACACTAATTGGATTTCTAAAATTTATACCTACTGTGTAGGCAACAAGACATGTTTTCATTGCTACATTTATACAATGGCCAGATGTTAGATGAAATTTAGCTCAATGAGTATTTCAGCAAGAAAAGTCTTTTAACAAGCATGGGAGGCTAGAGATATAAATGTCAGCCTGATTTTAGATAATTATCCTGCTTGGAAAATGTCCAAAACAATGTGTCACCTGAATAATTCTAATATTTTTTTCTTTTTTCTATGTCGTCACTCCTCAGGTTTAAGGAGACATTGAGAACACAAGAAAGCTGAGTTCTTCTACATGCACATATTCAGAAATCTCTGAGAAACCATGGCACTGATTTTTGAAAGCTTTATGCATAGCAGAGTGATAGCACATGGTTACAGCTCAGTAAATGCATAGTGAACGGATGGATGGATGGATGGATGGATGAGTGGATGCAAGAAACACTCCAATCTGGAGGCATTAAGTTAATCTGTGAACATATGGCAATCAGAGCCTGTATTCCTTCTTCCCTTATGAAAGTCCTGGCCATGGGTCAGATAGGTAGAGGAGAAATGCAAGCATTAGAATAATTATCAATTATGAGTATGTATATGGGGCTTTATAATTTATAAATATTACTCTCGATCATTTATGCTTCAAGGCTTATTGTGGGGTAAGCATTACTATCATTTTCATTTCCAAAGATGAAAAAAAACAAGTGTTAATGAGATTAAGTAAATTACCCAAGATGATACCCAAGAGTAAAGCAAAAACTAGAACTCACATCCCAATTAATCTCATTTCCCTAAATCACACAACGTTCTCCCATTTCTCCCATTCATCTATCAGTCTAATTTCCCATCAGCCATGCTTTCTTAGGTGGCAAGAAATATATTAAATCCATGCAAGAGAAAATTCTTATATACAACACCAATAAAGGACAATATTTTCAGTTCCACAGACCTGGAGTATCACAGATCTTAGAAAAGTTCTCAAATAAGAAAACAACGTTGGGGCACCTGGCTGGCTTAGTCGGTAGAGCATATGACTTTTGACCTCTGGGTTGTAAAAAGAATAAAGAAAAAGTCTACCACAGATTTACTTTAGGATACTTTGGATAATTTCAGACATTTTTTATTGATATTTTTCCTTTTGAAAATAATATAAAGATCACTATTTGAGATTTTGTAATCTGGTCCAGGAAGGAGAATTGGGGATTAATTGTGAAGATACTGATAGTGTCTTCCACATTTCAATAATAACCACAATAGCTTTCAATTATCGAACGCTTATTGTGCACAAGACATACCCTTGACACTTGAGTAGTCATTCCTCATAGAAACCTTATCAGGTAGGTATTGCTATCATCCCCATTTTACAGGTGAGGAAACTGAAGTCTAAGGAAGGTAACTTGTTCAAAGTCAAATAGGTACTAAGTGGTAAAAGTAGGATTTGAACCCAGTCTGTCTAGACTACTCTTAGCCACTGCCCTGTGTTGTGTCTTACCTGTGGTACTGGAGGCATCCAATTGTTCTAACATTCATATTTGCTTTTTCCAAGCCTTTGACTTTTCAAATCCAGTAGAGATTGCAGTGTGTTTAAACTTCTCAGTTGTTCCCGACTTCACCTCGCATTATCATTTTGACCACCTTTGAAGCAAGATTTAAATATTCAAGAACAAATGCCACAAAGATAAGTCAGCTAAACTTACAAAGTATTTTCAAAAGGGACTTTGAATGGCCAAGACAACTCTTTCTTTACTGAACAGGAGTACGACGGACACCTCTTACACAATATACCTTCCACGTTTCAGCTTAAGTTTCCTGGTTATTCAAATAAAATAAAATTGCAATAAGAGAATCAACAAAATGGTGTTTGGAAATAATCTGAGCTTACCCTAGATCAGCCTATAAAGTGTACAGACTGTATTTTTTTTTTAACAAGATAAAATAAGGGTTATTTTTGAGTGGTTAAGTTATAACATTGTTACAATGGCACCAGCTTTGGGAAATAATTGAATGGAATGACCAATGCTAGTACCTTTACCCTTTCCTGCAATGGTTAAAAGGAGAAAGATTTTGCTTTACAAAACAGAATGGAATACACCTAGTACCTGCGGGTTTGCAAACTATAGGACTGTAGAGTAAGTCCCCAAATATTTTGACTCAGACTCTCAGAAGTCAACAATCTTTTAAACAGTCTTTTAAATACTATATAGAGACGTATAACCAAGGACTGTTGGAAACCATTTAATTCAATTTGGGGCTCCCAGAGGGGAAAGAGGAAAAACAGGGAAGAGCGAGGGCAGGGCAGGAATCCCAGGGTAACAGAGCCCAGTTAGTGGACAGGGGGGTCCTAGCACTCCTGCCCCCACCCGGTGCAGGAGTAGGTAGCACAGCCGTTGCCCCTTTGCAGAGAAAAGTCCCTGTGCTAAGGCAGCATACTCTTGTCAACCTATACTAAATTAGTGCCCCAAACAGAACTGGACTGTGCTTTGTCATCAACAGACGTGAGCCCCCATCTCAATTTGAATCGTCAAATGTCAGGCTGAAGAGAAACAGACTCATTTCGCTCAAAAAACCTAGACTCTACAGTGAACTTCTTTGTAAAAGAAGACTTATGAGTCCAAATCTCAGCACATGGCTCCTGGAAATGAATTGCCATATTAAGCTACTCCAGGATTTCAATGTCAAAACTTATCACAAAGGATGTAAGCCTCACCTTGTTGTTTCAAAAGCCAGTCTCATGGAAACAGTCACAGAAGCACTAAAGAATGAGAGCAGCTGAGGTTTCTCTGGTGACCCGCAGTGAGAAGGAGTTGAGAAAAACTGATACAGATTATTCAGCCCTGTGGTGTTGGTACATTGTGGTTAAATCATTCATATTCTTTGAACTCTAATAAAAAATTCTCATCAAACAATGATGACATTTTCATCTCATCAAAGTTTAATCATAAGAGTATTGTAATTCAGATTTTCTTCACCTCGTTTCAAATTGAAAGTAATTGTCAGACGTCATTTTAATTCTAACCATTACATCCGTCCTTACATGCTCTCCCTCACATTATCATGGCCCATTTTGTTCTCTAAGAGGCATGTCATTTTTTTCTATTATTCAAGCAGTTTTAAAAGAACTTTGTCACCTACTTACAAATAGTACACTTAGGGCTCATTTTCAAAAGCATTTGAGATAACAAATGAACATGAATGGAAAATGTTTCCTTGAAACACTGAGAGACACAAGGGGTAATAAATTCTGACTATGGAATTGTTTGATGTTGGAAAAACACTTAATTGCCTGAATTCTTGAGTGTTTAAAAAAAAAATGTCCTTAGCAACCCTCAGAACAACGGGCTTAAAATGCACAAAAGCAGAGAGGTAAACACACGCTTGCTTAATTTTCTTCCATTGACACTTCGGAAAAATAACTCTGCTTTACCCCAGTTGAGACAAAGAGGTGGCTCTTTCCTGGAGGTGGTAAGAGAGCCCTCATCACTGTTTCCAAAGATATATGGAAATCTAGCAACAAAACCCTTGAGGCCTCTAAGATTTGGGATAATATGTGTGCTGTATTTTCTGTGTTTCCCACAAGAAACATGTCTGACTACCAGAATCAGAAAGAAAAAAAATGAATGATATGTTTAGAAAGTCCTAAGAGATCTGACTGAAATGTATGGGTCAGAGGCGGACACAGAAGATACAATATGGAGCCTTTTGGAATCGTTCTCACATCTGTGTCTATGTCAGAGAGCAGAAAGCTCCAATCAAAACAAGGATTCTACCCTCAAATTCTCATGGGGTGAGTGGGTAAGTAACGCAATGGAGTCAAGATGTATTTGGGGAGACTGGGACAAATTGAGGCAAACCCTGCTCAGTAGATTTTTGTCACCTCAGAACTTGGGTCCAATATGTGCTGATCTTCTAATGTTTCAGACAAACTTAAAATTTTTAATTGTATATGAAGTCTCCCAATTCTTAAATGTTGGCTGAGGTGTATTTTTTTTAACGGTAGACACAAAGAAAATAAGTCTGAGATTAGACCAGGCTCAAGCATCACCAATTTGAGACCCTTACTGTAAGGCTTCTTGGACATCTTTATTTATGTTCCTCAAATGCCCCGAACTGAACATGTCCCAAACTGAACTAATTGTCCAATTCTCCCAGCCTGTTTCTCCTCTTGTGTGTCCAAACTGCAGAACGTCTAGGCCAGAACCTGGCTATCAACAACATGTAGTTCCCCTTCGCATTTGATCATTTGCCAAATCGAAGATCTCCTCAATCCTTCTTGCCTCCATTCTTACCACCTCTACCTTGGTTCAGGCCAATGCAATAGTCATCATTGCATTACATTCCAAACCCAGTGGTTCTCGACCCAAGGTAACTTTGTCCCCCAGATGATAATTGGAAGAGTCTGCAGACATTTTGGTTGTTACAACTGGAGGTACTTCTGGCATCCAGTGGGAAGATGTCATGGATACTTCAAAACTTCAAAACATCACACGATGCAAAGGACAGTCTTCTACTCCCAACAAAGAATTATCTTGCTTAATATGTTAATAGTACTGAGGCCGATAAATCCTGCAACTGGTGTACCTGCCTCCAGTCTTGCTTCCCTCCAAGCAAGAGGAATAATCCTCTCTTAAAAATGAAATCAGGGGCTCCTGGGTAGTTCAGTCAGTGGAGAAACCAACTCTTGATTTCAGCTCAGGACGTGATCCCAGAGTCATGGGAGCGAGCCCTGGCTTGGGCTCTGTGCTGAGTGTGGGGCCTGCCTAAGATTCTCTCTCTCTCTCTCTCTCTCTCTCTCTTTCTGGCTCTGCCTCTCTCCCCATTCACACTTGCTCTGTCTCTAAAAATAAAAAAAAATTTAATGAATCCTATTTCAAGGTTATCTTTCAAATGTGAAATCATATCTTTTCATCTTTCAAAAGCTATCTTTCAGTGAAATCATTATCTTTTAAAAATGAAATCACATATCTTTGGAAAAATCTGGGAGATAATGTTTATTTTTCCATCCAAATCCCACTCACACACTTTTTTGCAGCAAGAACCCTTTTGCTTCAGTGAAGGATGGGTCCTCATTTCCAAGGAGTCAACTTTTACTATGCTTATCTAACTGGAATCATCTAATCGCCCTCTCTATGATTGGTTTAGGAAAGTGTCTGAGAATAATTCGCTTAACATCATCTGAAAAATATTCTCTAGTCTTCAAAGGAGGCTGTGATAGATTTGTTTACAAAGATGATTGTAACAACTCCTACCACTCTTTACAATACAACGTCTCTGTTCTTTCCATCATGGGGTCAGATCTATTTCTTATCTCTTGAATTTGGGCTGTTCCTGCAACTTGCTTTTACCAATAGAATGTTGCAGAGCAGCTTTATGGGATTTTGGAGGCTAGGCTTCAAGAAGACTTGTAGCTTCAGCTCTCGCTTCCTTAGAACACTGCCCTGAGACTACCGTGTGAAGAAGACCAGTCTAGTCAACTGGAAGAGAAAACCACTGGGAGCAGGGAGGCCAGCTGTCCCAGTCATCCCAGCTGAGGTCCCCGACATGGAAGGGAGGTTATCTTAGACCATCTAGCCCCAGATAAGCCACCACCGGACTGACTACAGGAGAATGAGTGAGTCCAGGATAGCAGCAGAACTTTCCGGCTAAGCCCAACCCAAACCACTGACTCACAGAGCCATTAGCACCGAACATGGTGATTGCTACAGACCACTAATTTTTGATGTGATTTGTTATGGCTCGATAAAAGACTGATACAAAGACATAAGGAAGGAACATGGCCTTTCTTTCCTTCTGCTTTTGGATGTTGTGTGAGGATGCCATATCTGGCTTTTTTAGTCATTCTGAGAGATCTACCTGGCACACCGAGAAGAGCAGAGTAGAAAGAAAAGTCTGATCCTGCCTGATATCACGGAGCTGCTCAATTAATCTCCCTACCTCTAAACCTCTTGTTATAGGATAAAACATAATAAAGTCCCCCGATTGCTCAAGATATTTTCATTTAGTCTTTCTCTCACTTGCAGACAAAAGTACCCTTTG
This sequence comes from Panthera leo, assembly GCF_018350215.1. NCBI lineage: Eukaryota > Metazoa > Chordata > Mammalia > Carnivora > Felidae > Panthera > Panthera leo. The sequence goes on along the minus strand of NC_056690.1, from coordinate 49,303,811 downwards.
AACTTCCATTATCCTCTCGTTAAAATTAAAGCCCGTTCATGATCTGATCCCTGCTTCCCTCAATACCACCCACCTTGCTCCTCACCCTGACGGGCACACTCACCTTGAACTTCTTCAGTTCCTCAAGGGAGACATACCCTCCCTGCCTGGCTCAGGCTTTCACGTATCCTGTTCCTTCTGACTGGAGTTCTGTTAGCCCCACTACCATGCACCATCGCTCTCTCTTTCACCTCAAAATAATTGAGTCATTTTTTGTAACATTTATATTAGTAGTTCTACCAAGTTTGCCTATCAACAATACTACTCTAGCCTCTCGGCCCATTTCCCCCTCCCCCTGAAGGCAATCACTTTCACTTCTTTTAACTAAATATTTTGGCCATTGCTTCTATGCCTGTAAATAATAGAGTTGTGTTGCTACTTGCTGACTTTCTTCAGTTTGGGGTTTTAGACATTTATCTATTGACTTGCCACTACTGAAGAAGATTCATCGTCTTCCCTACCATTTCTGAGGCACAAATAGAGACAGATATGCTCTTTACAGCTGAGCCATGAGCTCACTCGAATTTCTTTGCTTTTCTTACATTTTTTGTTTCCCTTAAAGTTAATAGTAATCTTGTAGGGCTGATTTTTCTGATTTTTTAATGTATTTTATCAGTTTAACTCCAAGTCCTCATCAATTTTCCAAATCTCCTCTGAAGATGTTGAGATAGAGCAGGCAGTCTCTCAATGGCACCTTTCTGAAGGTCTCCAAGAGCCTTCTGCTGGACTGCTGGACCTCCTCACCTGGTAAATGTCTGCCACCTTGGGACCTATCTTCACCATCACCTTGAGAATTTCCTTTGGCCCTCTCCTCTGTCTCTCCTATTCTCTATCTTCCTCTTTATTGTTGCTATTTGTCTGTCCTGACAATTGATTATAGTCTGAGAATAGAAATTTTGAAGGCCTCTGGCTTCTGGCAGATGAGAAATATGATGCCATTTGCTTTATTGATTCATTCTCTCTCTCTCTCTCTCTCTCTCTCCCTTTCTCTCTCCCTCTCCCTCTCTCTCTCCCTCTCCCTCTCTCTCCCCCCCCCACCCACCGCAACCTTTCTCCTCAGCTTATGCGTGCCTCAATTCTCCCCAGTGCATTGATATTTTGTAATGATATGTCTTGCATCTATTTAAATCCACTGCATTTTGTTGGCAAGCATACATTGAGATTTTTTATCTCAAACAAAGATCCTTCAATTCCAGTTTATTTACTTGCATTGTCCCTTACATCCAACTCTCCATTTTGTCTCATACTGGAACCTCCTGTACTACATAGATGTTTTCCTCACATGCCTGGTTATCCTTGACTGCCACTCACATTTAAGTATGGGGACCAAGAAAACCCGAAGGACTCCACCAAGAAATTTCTGGAACAAATACATGAATTCAGCAAAGTTGTAGGATATAAAATCAATGTGCAGAAATCTTTTGCATTTGTATACATCAATAATGAAGCATCAGAAAAAGAAATCAAGAAATCAATCCCATTTGCAATTGCACAAAAACAATAAGTTACTTGGGAATAAATCTAACTAAAAAGGTAAAAGATCTATCCTCTGAAGACCATAGAACACTTACGAAAGAAATTGAAGAAGACATAAAGAAATGGAAAAACATTCTGTGCTCAAGGATTGGAAGATCAAATACTGTTAAAATGTCTATACTACCCAAAGCAATCTACACATTTATTGCAATCCCTATCAAAATATCACAGCATTTTTCACAGAGCTAGAATAAACAATCTTAAATTTTGTATGGAACCACAAAAGATCCAGAACTGCCAAAGCCATCCTGAAAAAGAAAAACAAAACTGGAAGCATCGTGATTCCAGATTTCAAGCTATATTACAAAGCTGTAGTGATCAAGACAATATGGTACTGGCACAAAAACAGACACATAGCTCAATGGAACAGAATAGAAAACCCAGAAATGGACCCACAACTGTATGGTCAACTCATCTTCAACAAAGCAGGAAAGAATATCTGATGGAAAAAAGACAGTCTCTTCAACAAGCAGTGTTAGGAAAAGTGGAAAGCAACATGCAGAAGCGTGAAACTGGACCACTTGCTTACACCATACACAAAATAAATTCAAAGTGGATGAATGCCTAAATGTGAGACAGGAAACCATCAAAATCCTAGAGGAAAACCTCTTTGACCTCAGATGCAGCAACTTCTTACTAGACACATCGCTGAAGGCAAGAGAAACTACAACAAACGTGAACTATTGGGACCTCATAAAGATAAAGATTTTCTGCACAGTAAAAGGAAAAATCAACAAAACTAAAAGGCAACCAAAGAATGGGAGAAGATATTTGCAAACAACATATCTGATAAAGGGTTAGTATCCAAAATCTATAAAGAATTTATCAAACTCAACACCCAAAAAACAAATAACCCAGTTAAGAAATGGGCAGAAGACATGAATAGACACTTCACAAAGAAGACATCTATATGGCTAACAGATACATGAAAAGATGCTCAACACCACTTATCATCAGAGAAATACAAACCCAAACCATGATGAGATACAACCTCACACAACCTCATACAACCTCACACCAGTCAGAATGGCTAAAATGAACAATACAAGAAACAACAGATGTTGGTGAGGATGTGGAGAAAGGGAACCCTCTTGCAGTGTTGGTGAAAATGTAAACTAGTGAAGCCACTCTGGAGAACAGCATGCTCAAAAAACCAAAAATAGAACTACCCTATGATCTAGCATTTGCAGTATTAGGTATTTGCCCAAAGGACACAAAAATACAGATTTGAAGGGGTATTTGCACCCCAATATTTATAAGCAGCATTATCAACAATAGCCAAACTATGGAGAAAGCCCGAATATACATCAACTGATGAATGGATAAAGAAGATGTGATGCACACACACACACTGGAATATTAGTCACCCATCAAAATGAATGAAATTTCGCCATTTGCAATGACACGGAGGAAGCTAGAATGAATTATGCTAAGCAAAATAACCCAAAGAAAGACAAATACCATATAATTTCACTCATATGTGACATTTAATAAAACAGGTGAACATATGGAAAGGTGGGGAGAGAAGAGAGAGAAACAAACAAGAGACTCTTAATGATAGAGAACAAATTGTGGGTTGATGGAGGGAAGTGAGGGGGCATGGGCTAGATGGGTGATGGGTACTAAGAAGGGCACTTGTTGTGATGAGCTCTGGGTGTTGTATCTAAGTGATGAATCACTGAATTATACTCCTGAAACCAATATTGCACTGTATATTAACTAACCGAAATTTAAATTAAAAAAAAAAAAAAGAACTATGGGGACCAAATCCTTCAAACACAAGGGTAGCACTCCTGAGCTATGAACTTCATTGTAGGGTGATCTGACTTGGCAGGTCAGGTGAGGAACCCTGGATGTCACCATCTATGGGACTCTGTGCTTATGCTAGCCAGATTCCCCAGAGAAAGTTCCTCAGTCCCCTGGCTGATTGACGTCTGCAGGCTGAGAGGGTAGGGGATGGCCTCAACATCTAGTACACATTCACTTAACCCTCTGGTTTCAATGTGGTATCTCCATCCTCAACTGAGCTCAACTTTCCCTCCTTTAGAAAAAAATAAACCTTCCTTCTCTTGCCAGGGCAGTCATTGGTTGAGATCTGGGAATCTGACTACTTCAAAACCCAACCTTCAACCACTCCTCCTCATTTTAGCCTTTCTAAAATCCTTTTAAATGTTTATTTATTTCTGAGACACAGAGAGAGACAGAGTGTAAGCAGGGGCGGAGCAGAGAGAGGGAGACAGAAACCGAGGCAGGCTCCAGGCTCTGAGCTGTCAGCACAGAGCCCGACGGGGGTCTCGAACGGACTGTGAGACTGTGACCTGAGAGGCAGTCAGACACTTAACTGACTGAGCCACCAAGGCACCCCTCATTTTAGCCTTTCTGAAGTTCCCTTGCCTGCAGGTTACAGGCACTTCTGAGCTGTGGGTTCTGCATACATTGAGTTGGATTTCATCTCTCACTTCTGCTGAACCGTCAATTCTCTCAGGTCCTTTACCTCTCATCCATCTGCTTTCCAGGTTACAAAATTTTGCAGTTTTTGCCTTCTTTTCTCTTCTTCTTTCCTTTGGGGCTTAAGACTTTAAAAATCACTTTAGAATTGTTTTATGGGGAACTTTGCAGGGAGCTAAAGCATTTAATCTTCCACATTTCACAGTAAGCTTCAGATCCCTTCTGCTCTTTGTTTAACAATGTTACTTCCTCTGAACCCCCTGGAGCCCATGTTAGATGCCTCTGCTAGTCTCCCCCTTAACACCCTGTGCTCTTCCCATCAGGCATGTGGATGTGGGTGTGGATGGGACCAAACCACAAATTTATTTTTGCCTCTTTCTGTCCCTTTAAACTTTTATTCAGTGGAGATAATCTTCCCCATCCCTGGAAGGAAAGTTAGCAGAGCCCCGTGAGTTCTTACTTGCTCACATGGCAGAGACAGTTCTGTGATCGCTTTCATTCACAAAACCAGATTGACTAACTAGAATGTTTTAAGCCCAAAATGTCAGGCAACTCTTCAACCTTCAAAGTGAAGAACGTTCCCTCTTGCCCTTGCTCAGTCCTGCACTTGGCCGACTTCCAGGAAGGAGGTGTGCCCAGCTTCTGTTTTGTGCCTCTCTCTTGGCCCCCTTTCCCTTTCAACAACAGCTCACATGGCTGTGGGCAGAGGGCAGAGTAAACAGAAATGCCGGATTTAACAAAGAAAAATATTGGTTGGGTAGCTTTGAGCTCTCTGGTCTGGCAAATGATTATTGCTGACTCTTTCCTCATAGGTTGTAGTTTTGTTTTGTCTTGTTTTGTCTTGATTTTTACGTCTTTGGGATTCCCCTCCCCAGGGACTCCTCATCTGCAAATTTCAAGATGGGCTGAAGGGGATGTGCTCTGTCTGGCAGGCCTGCAGTCAGCTCTCTGCTCCTGGGACACAACAGGAATAAATGGTTCCAGCATGGCCCATGGGAAGCATTCTTACATCTTCTATTCCGACAAACTCTGGGCATGGTAGGCTGACCCCTGTGCAGCATGAAAGCAGCTCATTGCCCCTCTGTCACCCTCCAGACTTTCCAAGTTAGAGTTGGACCCCAGTCCAAGGCGACCCCCAATCTTTTTTTTTTTTAATTTTTTTTTTAACGTTTATTTATTTTTGAGACAGAGAGAGACAGAGCATGAACGGGGGAGGGTCAGAGAGAAGGAGACACAGAGTCTGAAACAGGCTCCAGGCTCTGAGCTGTCAGCACAGAGCCTGACGCGGGGCTCGAACTCACGGACCGTGAGATCATGACCTGAGCCGAAGCCGGCCGCTCAACCAACTGAGCCACCCAGGCGTCTCGCGACCCCCATTCTTAAAACACACAGCACACTCTCTAAGAGATCATAGTAAAGGCTCGAGTTGAAGAATGTGATGTTATTCCCTTCCCATCCTACCGCTCGGGATAAAATTAGGGACTTGTAACACCATTTCCTCCAAGGAAATCCCCAAATCTTTCTTTCTGCTCAACACACTTGTACCTCATCCAGTTTTTAACCAGAATTTAAGGAACTACTTCTAGTATATTACTATATAAATAAATTATGTGTCAGGGAGAATCTGTCTCAGGTTGACTTTGATTTCTTGTGTTTATTATATCAGTGTCTTAACCAAACCAGGCAGAAAGCGTTCATTTTCAATTCTTTTTCATTTGGTTACTTGTCTGTCTCTACCCCCTAGATCATAAAACTCACTAAGGATAAGGAGACATCAGAACATCTCTAGAACTTGGCACATGCATGGCATACAGACATCAATCTGTAAATACTTTTTGGTTGGTGAGTGAATGAATGAATGAATGAATAAATTGGCTATTACTGGTTTTCAACATGGAGCTGTAACACAATAAACAGTTATTAATTATTTCTCCCCTCTCTACCCAGCACAGGTACCAGTCTTAGTTCCAATTTGCAGTTGTAAATTAAACAGAAAAAATAGAAATGCTAAGTCTTAAGACAAGTTACCAATGAAAGTGCTTAAAACTTCTTTTTAAAAGATTTTAACAGGGGCTCCTGGGTGGTTCAGTCCATTGAGCCTCCGACTCTTGGTTTGGGCTTGGGTCACAATCTCACAAGTTTCTGAGTTCGAGCCCTGCATCGGGCTCTGCGCTGACAGTGCAGAGCCTGCTTGGGATTTTTTTTCTCTCTCTCTCTCTCTCTCTGCCCCTTCACGGATATCTCTCTCTCTCTCTCTCTCTCTCGCAAAAGAAATAAACATACACAAAATTTTTTTAGTTAAAAAAATAAAATAAAAGATTTTAACATGAGCTCAACAACCTCCTATTTCAAGTGGTTCAGAGGTTGTCCTTGATAAGGAGTTAAATGAAATACCCAACTGGGGAGATGCTCCAATACCACACTTCTATGAAAATACAATAGCTTTGTTTCATTTTTATGAAGAAATTGAAATCGGATTAACAGAAAATTAACTTGGTCAGGTCTCTTTTTTATTGTTCAAGCCAAGTGAAAAATGAAAAGTAAACAAATTATATCCTATTCTAAAATTCTATGATTCCATGATAGGAATAGTGGAAAAGGGGTTAGACTTTTCAAATATTGCCAGCAATAATTTTGCAATTTCTGGTTATAAGCATTTGGAACATATTACATCCAAATTTCTGTACTGAGTCATTCCCACATTAATACTAAATTTAATTTTAGTTATTCAAAAAGAAGTGTAGAAGTTTATAGAGAGTTACGGAGAAAACCTGGGATCACATAAAATTTACCTGATGTAAATATCACCTAAATGTATTTTTTCCCTAACTTATGATTATAGAATTTATGAATGTATCATATGTATGCCCACCTGCTTCCTAAAAAAGATTTGAGGAAGATTTCAATTTTTTTAAAGATATCCAGTTACACAGGATAAATATAAGAAATAACAAGGCTGTAGACAGAATGATGCTTATATATTTTGAGTCACAGACGAAGTTTTAGATTTAGCTCTAAAATTTCTGAGATCAAGTCAAAAGAAGAAATCTAGTAGTCTTTATTAAATCTGCCATAATGTAAAAGGAGACATACCAGCGCTTCGAGGGTCACTATTTTAGTTTTTGTACTGAAGTCCAGGACTAATTTATTTTATGAGTATTTACAAAATAATGGCTAATATTTATTGAATGTCTATTATGTGCAAGCATTATCCTAAACTCTTCTTATGTGTTGATAATTTCATCATCATATGAGCACTGCAAGATAGATTACCATCCCTGCTTTCCAGGTGAAAAAATCAAAGCTACAGAGAGATAAGTTGCCCAGGGTTACAGTTGGAAAGAGGCAGCCCTAATCTGGACACCCAGAGCTCCTGCTCTTGACTGACACATTGCAGAAAATCTTCATGGATGGTTCCACGGGTGACTCTGACGGTCTCCATTTCTTAAATCAACACTCAAAGCCAGGGGCATAATATTGAACTTAATGAAAGCATTTGCACTATTAAAACTTAGCTAATAGAACCATTGGAACTTAGCTGAAGACACACAAATTGCTCGCTACTCAGTATGCTGTAGGAGTGGAGAACAGCAAACCTATAGGAATCCTTCTTGTAACTCACATGTGTTAAGTGCTTACTATATAATGGGCACTGTGCCGAATGGCTTGGATGCATTATATAATGCAGTCCTCCATCAATCTTACAAAAGGAGGTATTTATTTATCTATTCACCCCAAACTGTTGATCATATACCTTCTATGTATCAGATACGCTGAACGATGAGTGACAGGGGTGAAGCAAAGAGTATAGTGCTGGAGACTTACCCGAATTAAATCATAAGAAATAAAAGCGTAAGTATGAACAGAAATGTCGTGAAGAAAAGATAGGGTGTTGGGACCTCATTGACAAGAAGATTGGACGTAGTCTGCAAGGGCTTCATTGTGGAAGTGACATTTGAAATAATATCTAAAGGTTGTGTTGGCGTTAATTAGGTGAAAGAGGAGGAGGGACAGGCTCTGGAACGTGAAGAAACATGAGAAAACCCAGAGGGACTAAGAGCAAGAGAGAGAGAAAGATTAATTTGATCAGCTTGCCCATTGTCAAGAGCTATGAAGGGAGAGAGCCTGGATTCAAATCCAGGTTCACGTTTGAGTTCACGCTATTAACCCCCACCTCATTATGCTTCTAACCCCGAAGGTGTTTCTCTTCGACATTCTCTGAGAGCTAAAATAGCAGTCAGCTCAAACAGAGTTCTTCAAGGTCACCCGACGTGCAAACTACAGGTGTTCTGGGGGTACTTGAAAAAGACCTCTCCCCTGGAGTTGCTCTGTTCTTTCATTTAATTTCCACAAATTCAATGATACACACTGGCACCAAACTAAAAACAGAAAGAAATGTACATTTCATAGTAAAAACAGCTACGTCCTGCATTCCCCATCGAGGGCTTGTCCTGGAAGGAGGGTGAAACAGGTGACAGGAGCCAGCTCGCTCTGTCACCTCTACTCTGTGAGCCTCTCAAGTGAGAGCCCCTCATGGTGCCAGTCAGCTCTCTGGGGTTTCCATGCCTTTCCTAATCATAAGCCATATTTCCCCAACGCGTGTGGTCCTTCTCACCTCCATGGCTAAGTGCAGGCCTTTCTGCCCTCAGCCTGGGCTGCCCCTCTCCCACCCTTCAGCCGGGCAGATTCCTTGAGGTTCTTCTCTGAAGCTCACTTCTCCCCTGTGCTGTCCACGCTGCACCCTTATGAGACTGCTCGTAGTCGCTGCCTTCCTCGAAGGCCAACAACGCTCCAGCTTCAGATGTGTATCTTCCTAATGCCCAGCAGATAGCAAGTCTTCAATAAAATTTTGTGAATTGCTGAATGAAAGTTCATTTAAGTTGGTATACTGTGTTTCCAGGGGACTCCCCTTCACACGGACCAGGGAGAGAATATTTCACTGCACTCAGCACTTTGACGTGGAGCTTTCTTTTCCTGTCCAGAAAAGATTCTAATGTTCAAAGGAATCATCTGTTTATTAACAAGGCTCTGGTCAGCAGGGTGACCAGCCAGACCCCAGACTCTGATCAGATCCTGAGAGACCACATCCACCAGTGTATTCCCCACGTACGGGCCTGGGCTCACCCAAGACCCTGACCCACCACATCTGCCAAGCCCCCCACTGCTGCCAGGAAGGCGGGAGAAAAAGAGGGTGGGGAGGGAGTGAAGAAAGGAGGGAGGGAAAGCAGGAGGGCAAGAAGGCAAGCTAGCTAGATAGGCGTTTCTTCTCTCTCTGAATTCTGCATTGAAGGTTTCACTCAACCCAGCCGGAGCAGGAAGCATCAACACAGGGGCCCAGAGATAAACAGCTATGAGCGCTTATAGAAATTACAGTGAGGGTTCTGGACTCTCAAGACCTGGGAGGGTAGGGTTCCAAGCCAGGTTTAAGCAGATCTCAAAGGTACAGGGCATCCATCCCTGCTGATCTGCAGTCACACTAACCGACATATCAGCCCAAAGGAAGCCTGTCTACTCCCCGCTCGGCCTCAAGGCGGGTCACAAGGTGGGCTGCAGCTATGATAAAATCACTAGATAATTTTCTATGAAAACTCAGCCTCTAAACAACTAGTTTCCAACAGTTTATGGAAAAAAATTGTTCAGTAATATTAGAAAGCTTTGAATGTACGATCCCCCCCCCCCCGCTGACATGCACACGTGCATGCACATACACACACGCACACACATGCACACTCCTTTTCTAAAAACAAACAGCGGTACCAACAACCACATCTATCTCAGTATTTTGACAAACTTACCCACACATATTCTAGAAGGATTACAATGACTGTGGGAAAAGAAAAAAGGAAAAGAGCAAATAAATCTGATGTAGGATAATTGCAGCGCTGGTGATCCCCTGGGATTTACATTCTAATTTTTTTTCACTTTTCAACTGTTTTGAAGAGACGTTCCCCAGAGGCCAGGTGTTAAGGATCAGAATGTGACTGACAGTCAGAATGATGTTGATGACAATAAGCAACAATAATAATCAGAAGAAATAACTGTGATGATAGTAATAATCCTGGAGGTGCCATCAGAGCAAAATGTTGCCATAGAAACTGGGAAAATGAGGGTGGGGGGAGACGTGGAAAATCTTTTACAATAGAGTGCTGGGTTCCTGCAACTTCTGAGAATGAGCTCACACATTGTATCCTAAAGAAGATTTGGATAAATAGCAATCTTTTGTGATTATACACAATAGAGTTAAGGACAAAATGGCTTGCCAAGATCAGAAAGGATGTGCCGGGGCTGATGGGTTGGGATATTTGCCCTCAGGTTCTGCCTCAGAGAAACAGCTGCACAACATCCTTGTAGAGAGAATTCAGACCAGCTGCACAATAAGGAATATACACAACAAAATGAAAATGTTCCAAGGGTGGTGTTTCTTTTCCATCTTCACAGCTGTCCAGACAGCTCAAGTTTAAGTGTAGCATACATTGCTCTTTAAGGCACAAGAGAGGAACTTTTCGAGTCCACGACTGAAATGTGAACAGATATAAAAACCATTCCACTTACTTCCAAAAGTGTAAAGGAAATGTTGGTGCAGAGAGAAGTAAGCAAATCTATCTGGATCGCTTTTGAGCTTGGCCATTCTATCTTTGGGGTATTTTTTCGTTGAAAAACCTCCATCACAATGTTATACAATTATACACGAAGCCATTCTGTGTGGTAGGCCACACCCCGGCAAACACCTGCAAAGGCAATTGCTCTCCTATCTTGAGATAGCCAGCCCGTCCGAAAGCGGGCTGCGAGAATCTTCCGAAAGCAAGCCCGCGGAGAAGGTGTGCGGGTCCCTGCCAGCCACGGAGCCCGTTTGCAAAGAGACCGAAGAAAACCACCTCGCTGGAGATGGCGACTTTACCAACATGCTTCACCCTTAGCGCTCTGAGACCGACATCTGTAACGGCCAGGGAAGTGCAAGTGGTTCCCAGGCAAGAATAGTCTTCCTTACTTCCTTACGCTGTACTACATATGATTATAAACGGTTCTCAGTTCTCTTTCCTACCTGTGACATCATCTACAAATTTCTCTTTTCTTTCCCCTTGTACTGAATAAACATCTTATGATGATAGAGGTACATCATATCAGCAACATGGAAGTTAATCCAAGCGCAATGCTAAGTGCCCAGTGTTTTTACTGGAGGTGACCAGTGGATATCTGGTAACTTTCGCTAGTGAAAGTCATTGGAAGACGTTTGTTCACTCAAATGGAAAGAATAGCAAGGCAGCATCATTGTATAGTTTTGTGCTGAAGATTCCTTTTCTAGCAAGGAAGAGGCACATCCCTTACAGCTGGACTGGCTCCAGAAGGCTTTTGCAGATGGAAGGAATAGGTCCCACCGCCTCGGTGCCGGCCCAGCGTGGAGGGCAGGGGTCTTCCAACCCTTCCCAGGGTAAGCCTTGCAAACCTCCTCAAAGGCACCACACATTGAGAGTTAGTAAAAAGAATACCCATTACCGCAATTTGAAAATACTCTCAAATCACAGACCTGGCTCCGGGTTTCTTCTGAAGTCTCACAAAACAGTCCCTTCCTCTGAGCACCTTCCTGGTGCTAATTTAGAGTTCTGCAAACCATCTCTGGAATTCCAGGCTCCAGCCCCCCTCCATCCCTAATGATTCACTTTTCACATCTGTCCCAAATTGCAAAAGGAGCCCCTGAAGTTGGATAAAATGCATATTCCGTTATCAAAGTTTCTGCTTCCCCGAGTCACTTTGATTTCACTAAAAGCAATCAGTCAAAGGACGCTTTGCAAGCCGGTATCCCAAACAAACGGACTAGCATGAAGCAAAAGTGATTTGAATTGTAAGAGATTTTCCCTTGAAATATGCTTTGTAGTAAAGGTTGTGATGCTGAGAACAGATAAAAGAAAGCCAAGTTGCACATAGAGTTCAGAACGACTTAAAATCAAATTTAATCATCAAATGTTAAGAGTTTAGCAAATGAACACACAGCAGCATCTCAGGCCTCCCTTCTTGCGTTAAGATTTCTATTTTGTATTTTCTGGAGGTTGATGTCACGGGGTGAACAGGCACCGGGGGCTCCTGGGGGAGGGTCAGAGAGCTCCCAGTCAGGATTAGCCCCATCGTTAGAACAGGCGGTAGCCCAGGGCTGTGAAATATTAGGAGCAACAAAAATACGTCGTGACTGGGTATTCTCTGACTGCCGGCTTCTAGGCACCAACATTTTCCAGTTCACCTGAGACGGTAAGTCTTCATCTCCCCCTCTCAATTCAACCCAGCACACACGATATTGACTTCTAACCTGATTACAGAGGGGATTTTTTATTCTTGAATACAGTTATTTTCCATTGTTTATAATGCACATGTCTTTAAGGAAAAAAAAACTGGAAGGAATTTGAGAAACCCTCCACTCAGAAGTATTCTAATATACAGAATTCATTAATTTCTATTGCCTGAATGAAGATCCTCTGACTCCCTAAGACAAGACCAGATGGGTTTTTTTTTTAATGTTTTATTTATTTTTGAGAGAAACAGAGAAAGAGCAAGAGCAGGAGTGAGGGAGAGGGAGACCCAGAATCCGAAGCAGGCTCCAGGCTCCGAGCTGTCAGCACAGAGCCCGACGTGGGGCTCAATTTCACCAGCTGTGAGATCATGACCTGAGCCGAAATTGGAGGCTTAACCGACTGAGCCACCCAGGCAGCCTGACAAGACCGGATCTTAAAGGGCTATAGGTTCCAAATGTTTAAAGGCAAGAGGCATTATCTAAGGGCAACCCTTCTGTATGCTGATACAATAAAATATGGAAGAGCTGCTCATTGATCTATAAGGATCTATGGACCTCGTAATAATGATCCAAAAACCCTCTCTCAACCAGCCTCCGTCCAACTGGAAATACTACCAGCGGCTCTCATTGCCCTCTGTAAAACATACTGGTTGGTGCCCTTGGAAGGCTGAATCCAAACAACCAGTAGACCACTCACCCCCCCCCCCATACAATTCTGCCCAGGCCCCTGAGTTAGATGCTTAGCAAAAGGAGGAGGTCCTTTTTCCTAAATCCAATGATGCTAGCTGTACTTGTTCCTGTAATTACGTAATTTAATTGTGTTATTAAAAGGAATTAATATGAAAACAAAGATCAAAAGATCTATTTCTATAAAAACCACATTAAATGTGTTGGAAACAGGCAATAACATAGGCTGCCGAAAAAAATGCTTTCATATTAAGTGTGAGCAAAACAACTGTGAAGGATTCAGGGAGAAAATCATAAAAATCTAGATGAATACTCATCTCAGGCTACCCTTTAAGTTTCTGTAAATTCTCCCTTCACTTAAGAAACTGAAGCTGAACACTGTAAATGATGCTGTGTCGTGTCACTTGTGCATGAGCCAATGAACAACATGAATCGGCAGGTCCCCACTCAAGGATGAGGTCTTGACCTACTTCCCAAGGCTAGTGAATTAGTGTGTAATTACGGTTTCAAGTTGAAATAAAGCCCATAAGATTTGTGTAAGCTCTTTTTTTTATGATTCCTTTCTTTAACTGACTTTTATGATTGAGCAATCAGCTTAGCATACTATTTTGGTCAAAGAAGAATAATGTTATTGCATTACACACAAAAAAATGGTATTTTGAGATTATATTGAGGTAATTTCTCTTTTATTGTCAGGAGCATCCTCACTTTGCAAGACACAGAAATACTGTGTATGTCCTTGGCAGTGATCTTGCCAATATGTTGACATGAGTATTTCCACATCAGATAGCACACAATTCCCTTCTCTACTAAGAGTTGCTGTCTTTGTGCCTCTCCTAGAAGATTCAATAAATATAACATGAAACTGCACCAGCATTCTTCTCGAAGCTAGAACAAGCAATCCTAAAATTCATATGGGGCCACAAAAGGCCCCAAATAGCCAAAGTAATTTTGAAGAAGACCAAAGCAGGAGGCATCACAATCCCAGACCTTAGCCTCTACTACAAAGCTGTCATCATCAAGACAGCATGGTATTGGCACAAAAACAGACACATAGACCAATGGAATAGAATAGAAACCCCAGAACTAGACCCACAAAAGTATGACCAACTCATCTTTGACAAAGCAGGAAAGAATATCTAATGGAAAGAAGACAGTCTCTTTAACAAATGGTGCTGGGAGAACTGGACAGCAACATGCAGAAGATTGAAACTAGACCACTTTGTTACACCATTCACAAAAATAAACTCAAAATGGATAAAGGACCTGAATGTGAGACAGGAAACCATCAAAATCCTAGAGGAGAAAGCAGGAAAAGACCTCTCTGACCTCAGCCGCAGCAATTTCTTACTTGACACATCCCCAAAGGCAAGGGAATTAAAAGCAAAAATGAACTATTGGGACCTCATGAAGATAAAAAGCTTTGCACAGCAAAGGAAACAACCAACAAAACTAAAAGGCAACCAACAGAATGGGAAAAGATATTTGCAAATGACGTATCAGACAAAGGGCTAGTGTCCAAAATCTATAAAGAGCTCACCAAACTCCACACCCGAAAAACAAATAATCCAGTGAAGAAATGGGCAGAAAACATGAATAGACACTTCTCTAAAGAAGACATCCGGATGGCCAACAGGCACATGAAAAAATGCTCAACGTCGCTCCTCATCAGGGAAATACAAATCAAAACCACACTCAGATATCACCTCACGCCAGTCAGAGTGGCCAAAATGAACAAATCAGGAGACTATAGATGCTGGCGAGGATGTGGAGAAACGGGAACCCTCTTGCACTGTTGGTGGGAATGCAAATTGGTGCAGCCACTCTGGAAAACAGTGTGGAGGTTCCTCAGAAAATTAAAAATAGACCTACCCTATGACCCAGCAGTAGCACTGCTAGGAATTTACCCAAGGGACACAGGAGTACTGATGCATAGGGGCACTTGTACCCCAATGTTTATAGCAGCACTCTCAACAATAGCCAAATTGTGGAAAGAGCCTAAATGTCCATCAACTGATGAATGGATAAAGAAATTGTGGTTTATATACACAATGGAATACTACGTGGCAATGAGAAAAAATGAAATATGGCCTTTTGTAGCAACGTGGATGGAACTGGAGAGTGTGATGCTAAGTGAAATAAGCCAT
The DNA here is from genome assembly GCF_018350215.1 of Panthera leo. Classification (NCBI taxonomy): domain Eukaryota; kingdom Metazoa; phylum Chordata; class Mammalia; order Carnivora; family Felidae; genus Panthera; species Panthera leo. The sequence continues at coordinate 49,288,673 of NC_056690.1, read as the reverse complement.
ACAGAGAAAGACAGATACCATATGGTTTCACTCTTATGTGGATCCTGAGAAACGAAACAGAAACCCATGGGGGAGGGGAAGGGAAAAAAAAAAAAAAAAGAGGTTAGAGTGGGAGAGAGCCAAAGCATAAGAGACTGTTAAAAACTGAGAACAAACTAAGGGTTGATGGGGGGTGGGAGGGAGGGCAGGGTGGGTGATGGATATTGAGGAGGGCACCTTTTGGGATGAGCACTGGGTGTTGTATGGAAACCAATTTGACAGTAAATTTCATATATTTAAAAATTAAAAATTAAACAAACAAACAAAAAATAAATAAATATAAATAAATAAATAAATAAATAAATAAATAAATAAATAAATGTTGGGGCGCCTGGGTGGCTCAGTCGGTTGAGCATCCAGCTTTAGCTCAGGTCATGATCTTATGGTCTGTGAGTTCAAGCCCCACATCAGGCTCTGTGCTGACAGCTCAGAGCCTGGAGCCTGCTTCGGATTCTGTGTCTCCTTCTTCTCTCTGCCCCTCCCCCACTCGCACTCTCTCTCTGTCTCTCAATAATTAGTAAATGTTAAAATTTAAAAAAAAAAAAACAAAAAACACAAAAATAAATAAATGTTAAAAAAATTTTATTTAATTAAAAAAAAATATGTACTCAGTTGGAGCCTAGAGCAGGACATCTCCAAAGTGCTGGAAGTATCAGTCCTCCTCTGACCCCTGCACAAAACCACTCAGGATGATCTACAATGTAATACTAATAAAGACTTAAATGTTAGGTACTATGCTATTTTCCTCATACATAGCACACCCAACTTAAAATAGTCCATAGACAGCAAAGATATCTGCATTTGTAGGTCCATTGCACCACAGTTATAACAACAACAACAAAAAGGTGAATATTACAAGAAAATGAGCTTCGGTAGAAAAATAGTAAAATAAATTGTGACACATTTGTACAATGTACAATGGGATACTCTACACCCATTTTGGGTTTAAAAAAAGAAAAGGGGCGCCTGGGTGGCTTATTCAGTTAAGCATCCAACTTTGGCTCAGGTCATGATCTCGTGGTCTGTGAGTTCGAGTCCTGCATCATGCTCCATGCTGACAGTGCAGAGCCTGCTTGGGATTGTCTCTCTCCCTCTCTCTCTGCCCCTTATCTGCTTGTGCTCTCTCTCAAAATAAATAAACTTTAAAAAAAAAAAAAGAAAAGAACCCATTTGGAGGGCTGCTTGTGTGGCTGAGTAGGTTGAGCATCTGACTCTTGATCTGGGCTCAGGCATGATCCCAGGGTTGTTGGATCAAGCCCTGCCTCAGGCTCTAAGTCGGGCTCCACAATGACTGGAGGCTGCTTAACATTCTCTCTCTCTCTCTCTCTCTCTCTCTTTCCCCCACTTCGCTCACTCTGTCTTGCAAAAAAAAAAAGAAGAATCCATTTGGAAATAAACTAACAAGGTAACTTCTATAACTCCTATGCAATACAGCATGATTAGATGTAAAATTTATCAATAGTCACATATGTTGTCTTACAGAAACATCCACGTCTTTTCATAAACTAACTTTGATATGATTTCTACATTATCAAAAGTCAATGTAACATTAGTTAGTTTTTCTCTCCATACAAATACTTCACTTATTCATTCAACAATTTTTTTGCTATATTCTAGGAACTATATTCTAGGAACTCTGACATGTGAAAATTCTTTGTTTTTTGGTTTTTTTTTATTTTTTAATGTTTATTTTTGAGAGAGAGAGCACGCGCCCATGCGTGCATGTGCACACAAGCAGGGGAGGGGCAGAGAGAGGGGGAGACACAGAATCCAAAGCAGGCTCGACTCGGAGCTGTCAGCACAGAGCCCAACGTGGGCCTTGAACCCATGAACCATGAGATCATGACCTAAGCTGAAGTCGGATGCTTAACCAACTGAGCCACCCAGGCACCCCAAAAATTCTTTATAGAGTAGAAAGTGCTGTTCAAATATCAATGGTTGTTTTCAGTCTAAGCAGCCGTTATAACAGTGCTTCCTTATAGCAGTTAATGGCTACTCTTGAAATAAAAGAAAAAAGAAAGAGAGAATCGGACAAGTATCATAGAGGTGATAGATAAATCTCAGCCACTTCCACCTTTTTAAAGATTACCAAATAATATTATACCACCGCAAAAGCAGAAGGACTCATCGGGGTGGCAACAGAGTGGGGAATGTTGGTTAGGCAGCACCACCTAATGGCTGCTGGACAGAACCCGTAACCTCTACCTTGGGAACATGGGCTGCTGTATCACCTTTTCCTAGATAGGTTTTAGATACAGGCAGCACAGATGCTATTATTTGAGCAACGTCAAAAGAAGCCTACTACCTGGACCTCCTTGCGTGCCAGTAGAAATTTGGCTAGACACTGTCATGCTTGTTTAGATTTGATGCGAACCACTCAGCCTACCCAAAGCCCATAAATTCAGGGCACCACAACTGATAAGACCCACCGTGTGTTCTGTTTAAAGGTACTGCTTCCAATTCCTGCTCCAGACAAGGAAAAGGGAAGTAAGAATTCCTTAGAATAAACCCTGCCATAAGTTAGCATATGTCTGAAAAAGAACTTTAGAGAAAATTCAGGCTGAGATTCTATTTCCAAAGATTATTATCAAAGAACATAATGATTGAGATGAAGGATACTGTCCTCTTATGCTCATTGTTCAATACAGATCTAGAAGATATGCATCCTTCAGCTCTTTCACTCTAACCCTGAATTTTCATCATCAGCAGTGATGTATACCTATGCACCAGAAAGTACAAAGGGGGTGTTGTTCATTGGATTAATCAGTGAAAACTTCCAACTTCCATTACTTTCACATTTTTTTTCTGGGAAAAAAAAAAAAGAATGACAGTATCTGATGAATACAATGAACTTTCCGCCTCTCCCAACCTCTCTCAAAGCTGTCGAGTCTGGTCTTTTGTCTTCAAGGCTTTTAATTCCTTGATCATGACCACCTCACTCAATCCCCTACTACTCTTGCTCCAGTTTCCCAGACCTACTTTCAAGAGGCTGGTTTCCTGGAACCCATTCATCCACTTCCACACCTTCTTTTGCGATTTTTTGGCCTCACATTATTCCAGTCAGCCATTTTGCTTTTGGTCCCCATTCTGAACCACAGACCATTGCTGCAGGGCTGGAGGACCAGGGAAGGGAGAGCCACATAACTGAGCAGATTGGATCTGCAATACATCCATGCCATCTAATTCCACTGCACTGAGTCCACTGAGCAATTCTGTCTCTACTGACCCCTGTTGACTCTTTACAGCTCCTCCAGTTCTTTTCCACCTTCTCAAGCCCCCACCACACCACAGTCAGATTACCTTGTTACCTACTTCACTGAGATAATAGATGACCTCAGTTTGATCTCCCCCAATTATCTTCCCTTAAGCCTCAAAGTTCCCTACTTCTCATTGTTTTCCCCTTTTATCCTCCGTTAACAAGAAGTGTCCTCCAATGCTTTGACCCACTCCTTCTCTCCTCAGGTACTTAATCTCTGAACCATTGGCTCTCTCGTATCTTCCATCGCTCCCTCTCCTTAGGCATCTTTCTTCCTTGGTTTAAAAAATTCAACTTTTCCTTTGACCATTTTTTGTCCCCAAGATAAATTCCCATTCTGCTCCTATTTGCCAAACTTCTGGAAACAGTGGTTGTAACTCATTGTCACCATGTCCTTCCATCTCTAACTCTTTAATCATTGATTATTGGGTTTTCCTGCCACTAGTCAATGACATTCGGGCTCTCTAAGGCATCGGATCCTCCACAAAATTCAATGACTTTTCCTTGTATCTCACCTTTTTCTATCTTTCCTCAGTATCCAGCCTTGAGACCCCATCCTACATTGCCTTCCAGAACCATATGCCCATCTTATTCTCCTACCTCTCCACTCATTCCTGCCCATTGTCCCTGCTTTCTTTTCCCTAGAGTTATCTCCACGATAACCTTGTGCCCAATACATGGAATACAGAAAGGACAATGCAAATAAAAATCGCTGCCTCCATGAAGCTCATGTTCTAGGGGGAGAAAGAAAATAATATAGTGATTAGGCAAATTATTTCATATATTATAAAGCAAAGCTGGTATGATTATTATCTCTATATTACAGATAAGGAAATGGAAGCCTAAACAGAGTAAATTGCATGAGTGTATATCATCTGTATTGATTATCCCAGTCCAGAGCCCCAACACCCTTCCCACCTTCTTATCTATACAAATTCTCCGATGCCTAATTAAAGACTTTTGGAAGAGGAAACACTGGGTAGAAAAGGATTCTGTGTAGCAGACCCTGACTTTTTCCCTGAGCTTTGCCTTTCCATAGTGTTTGTTACCTTTCAGAACCCTGATGCCACCATGCTTAACTTAGCTTCTGGAGTATATACTCTCCGCATAAACTTCCAACCCAAGAAAGAAAAGAATGATCTGAAGTTGGCCTCAGTTTCCTTCACTAGCCTAAAACAGGCAGACTGGAATTTTGAAAACTGTTAACACCTACGGAAAAAGTTAACTTGAAAGTTCTAAGAAAATATGAGAGGCACAGGTACAATTAATCTTGTAAAGTACAGGTTTCTGACTTGGGCATTAAATATGTAAATGACTCACCCAACTCATCCATTCATCCTTCTCCACCTCCTGCTTTTAGAAAATGTGTATTTAGGGGCGCCTGGGTGGCTCAGTCGGTTGAGCGTCCGACTTCAGCTCAGGTCACGATCTCGCGGTCCGTGAGTTCGAGCCCCGCGTCGGGCTCTGGGCTGATGGCTCGGAGCCTGGAGCCTGCTTCTGATTCTGTGTCTCCCTCTCTCTCTGCCCCTCCCCCGTTCATGCTCTGTCTCTCTCTCTCTGTCTCAAAAATAAATAAATGTTAAAAAAAAGAAAATGTGTATTTATAAGGTTTCCAAGGCTTTTGTGTTCATTGTCCACTTGCACCCTAGCGAACCAGCAGAAGGCAGAGCGGACTCCCATTGAACCTCCAGGCACTGGCCGTTACAGACAGAGGTTATGGACTTCAATCCTCCCGCAGAATAGTTCTTATTACCTCTCTACCTCTTCACCCCATCCCCATTAAACTTATAATAGTCTTACTTACTAACCACTTGGAGGTCCCCAACATAATGATAACAATGTGGGAATCCATAAAAGTAAGTTTAGCTCAGTTAAACAAGTAATTATTGTGTTTCTATTACATGCCAGGCCCTGTGCCTAGCACAGAATGAGCACTTAGTCAATATTGGTTGAATATTTATTTGTATAAATAAACAAATGTTTTGCTGTGTGCTGAGGCTCCAGAGATAAACAAGACATATGTACTACAGTCCTCAAGGAGCAGATTTAGTTCACTTGCTGAACATGCACACATCCAAATTCAGCATATGCACAAACAAGTTCTTTATCTGTTTATTAAAAAAGAATTGTGTCCCCTTTCTTTACCCCCTTTAGGTGTTCCATGACGTTTAACTCCAGGGTCGTTTGCACCTCCTCTCCATGGGCGCCTACACCTCCCAGGTCCAAGGTCTGCTCTTCCTTCTCACTATCACTTCCCCTGGTCATGATATTACCAGTTTTTATCTGAACCATTGCAGTAGCTTCCTGACTGAGCACTCCAGTTCCAGTCTGTCCTGGCCTGACTCTCACACATGCCACCCATTCTCCACTCTGCCCCCAGAATTATCTTTCTATAATCTCTATAACCACATCAACTCCCTTTTTCAAAAACATTTATTGGCTTCCCATTTTCCTCTGACCCAGCAGTCATAACCATCCACCATCAAGCCCCAGCCTTCACCTCCAATCTTGCTTAAGACATATGCACTTATCTTACTTGACCTCCACATACCCTTCCTGGGCCTCCCTGGATTATTCTCTGCTCTGAAGCATGCCCAGCTGTCTCCAGCCTCTGTGCATATGTCCAGGCCATTCTCTCCTCCTCAAATGCCCTTCTCCTCCTCTGTGCCTATTACGGTTCTACATCTCCTCTTCCAAGGTCTGAGTCAAGTCCCTTCTTCCCCCAGATGGTTCCCTAGTTAGGAACATTCTCTCTTTCCTTTGTTTCTCTTAATGGAATCCATTCATACTTTTATAATAACATGTTTCACAGTGTTTCTCATGTAGAATCACTCCGCTCTGTCTGCCTTGGAGTCTGAGCCTTGGGAGAGCTTGGATTCCATCCAACCCATCTCTGTAATCTCCACAGTTCTCAGCCCAGTGATGGCTATTTGGCTTGGGAGTAAAATATTTTGTCTGTAAATAAAATGAACATAGCATGGTGCTAATGAGGAAGGACTGAGGGTAACACTGATTTTTAAAAGAGGAAGAAAAGAAACCATTAACTTTGCATGAAGAGAAGTTAGTCCCTTAATCAAGACCTGTGTCTCAATCCAGTCCTCCAGCAAATACATCATCTTCCAGGAAACCCCTGCAATTTCTCCCCAAATGTACAGTCGTTTTCACAGGGAAGACTGGCGAGAGAGTTTCACTAACTCAGGTTTAATTCATCATTACTACTATAAATACAGCTCAACATACATGCCCTGCAGACAGGAGGCCAATAACATCGACACTCACATGAAGGACAACTGTAACAAAGGACAAACTTGGCTAGAAAAAATACAAGAACAGACTTTTCACTTGTCTGATGCTAGTTTCTGAATCATCCCAGAATATAGCCTCGTGACTACTAGATAGCATTTGGACAAGGGAAGGAAGACAGGAATTGCAACTTTCAGGGGACTGAAACAAAAGGAAGGACTCACCACCACCTGCTGGTCCCCAGCCAGTGACTTCTTGTGTTCTGCTTCCTGTATGCTCACGAGGTCCCTTCATCCTCCTGACTCAATCTGCAATTTCTTCAGCCCATCGTTGGCCACACACTGATGGTCAGCCTGCTCCTTTCTTGGACAACTCCATGTATTACTTTGCTAGGATGGCCATAACAAAGCACCACAGTGGCTTCAGCAATAGAAATTTATTTTCTCACACTTTGGAGGCTAAAAGTCCAAGATCAAGATGTCAGCAGAGTTGTTTCTTTTGAAGTCTGTCTTCTTGGCTTGTAGATAGCCATCTGCTTTCTCTGTCTTCACATCATCTTCCCACTGTACTTGTCTATACTTATCTCTCTTTTTCTTATAAAAACAGCAGTCATATAAGGTTAAGGCCCACTCTAATGATCTCATTTTGACTTCATTACCTCCTTATAGACCCTATCTCCAAATACAATGACATTCTTAAGTAGTGGGGGTGAGGGCCTCAACATATGAATTGGGGAGTGGGCACAACTCAGCCCGTAACACTCCATGAGATATTGTGTCCCCCTCTAATCTCTGACTCTGGCTATTTAGCATATCTCTGAGGGATTAAAGGGACTAATGACTCTGATCCTAAATCCTTGAATTCTCAAGACTTTATCAGTGTAGTGGTGAAAAGAAACTAGAAAAGATAAACCTACAGAAGAAACCACCAAGACAGTATGTATTTGCCTAATATATTCCCTCTATGTCAGCCTCTCTACATAACCAACCAGGGTTGGCCATAGTCATAGGATATGGAAAAATCTGAAAATGCTGGGCCATCCCTCTACAAAAGAAACATGACAAGAATGAACCATGATTTCTACTTTGCATCAACATCCAGCCAGCTCATTCCTCAGATTCACCATAACCAATAGAATATGGGTCATTTCTGAGGCTCTACACAATCAGACTTAACCCCCAATGTAACGTCATCATTAAAACTCCTTTCTCTCATCCATCTCCAGTCTTGGCCCACAATTATTGATGCCACTGTTAAAAGGGTTTTTTTTTTTTTAAATATAATAGCATTTGCCTCAACCAGAGTCCAACAGATCAAGTTTTAATCAAACTTTTTGCACAAACCATTTTTTAAAGAATAATTTGAATGACACTGAAAACTGGTAGATACTGGGGTTTTTAAAAAATAAACTTCTGGAGGGGCGCCTGGGTGGCTCAGTCGGTTAAGCGTCCGACTTTGGCTCGGGTCATGATCTCACGGTTCGTGGGTTCAAGCCCCACATCGGGCTCTGTGCTGACAGCTTAGAGCCCAGAGCCTGTTTCAGATCCTGTGTCTTCCTCTCTCTATGCCCCTCCCCAAATCATGCTCTGTCTCCCTCTGTCTCAAAAATAAATAAACATTAAAAAAAAATTTTTTTTTAAAATAAACTTCAGGAGAATGTTCCAGGATCCATCCATATTTAGCCCAATTTCCTTCAACTTCTCCAAGTAAAATACTGTACAATGAGAATTTATACTCTGAGTGATAACCCTGAGGCACTGTAAAATTCTTGATCATCAAAAATGCAATTATGCTCACCATACTGTAATTACTAAGGAAAGAAAGTGCACTCATACATTTTACAAAGATTTTCCAAAAAGAGGAAATGGTAGGTTAAGTGTGTTGGAGGGGAGAGTTTCTAATTAACTTTCAATTAATCAGAAATTCAAGTAACCAGAAGACCCCATTTCTTAAACATTCCATGAGTACTTGCCATGTGCCAAGCATTGGATGACTCTACTTTAGAAAAGTGCAAGAAAGGCCATTTCCTAATTGATAGATGGAACACCTTTCTGGAAATACAATTTAACAAAGGACTCCACTCTGGATTTGCATATCAAGAGAGGTCATATGTAAATCTATAAAGCTCTGAACTTTTCAGACATTTTAGACATCTAAATACAAATCAGATAGCAAAAATCACATTCAAATTTGAACTTATAAAACCATGAAGTGTTTCTCCCTGTCATAGGAATGTCGACTGTGGCATAAAGTTCCAGTAGGGACAGACCTTTTATGGTGCAAGTGACCAAAAACTCAACTCAGATTAATTTAATAAAGGAAATTGGTTGCGCTGTAGCTGAACAAGCCAGAGGAAGCAGTGGTGAAGTAGAATCCCACAGCTGGAAAGATATTGCCAACGGCCAAGTTCTCTCATGGGGCTGACTTCCTCTTCAAGTTACTAATTCCAGACCTCATGGCTTCACATCCTCATGCTCACCAACTCGGAGAAAAAAAGGTCTTTTTCTATAGTATTTGGGAACAAGTGTTAAAATTTTTTTTCCCAGAAACCCTAGCAAATTTCTCCTCAGGTCTCTTTGGTCCAGATTGGTTTAAAAGTCATCCTTCACAGGGGTGCCTGGGTGGCTCAGTCGGTTAAGCCTCTGACTTTAGTTCAGGTCATGATCTCGCAATCAGTGAGTTTGAGCCCTGCATGGGGCTCTGTACTGCCAGCTCAGAGCCGGGAGCCTGCTTCAGATTCTGTGTCTTCCTCTCTCTCTGCTCCTCTCTCGCTCGTGCTCTGTCTTTCTCTGTCTCTCAAAAAAAAATTTTTTTTAAGTCGTCCTTCACAGAACCAATTACAGCAGCCAAAGGAGATGGAGTAGTCTGATGGCGTAGGCTAACGAGGGGCCACCCTGGAAGTGGGGGTAATTTTTTTAATCCTACCTGGTCCCACAGGGCTGATAATGAGAAACAGTGGCTTCCCGGAGGAAATCCAGGGCACTCTTGGGAAGGAGAAAGGGAGACTGGTGGCTAAAACATAAATAAATGAATGTCTAACCAGACCCACAAATGCAAAGCAAACTCTGAGGCTTTCACTTCTACCTCCCAGTTTGGGCACCAGGTCAACAGTAATTTTCCTATCAGTAGTCTTTTAACATATTTATTTCAAGGAGCTTTCACGGAAGGGTGGAAATAGCAACTTAAAGCTGCCCATGATCTTCTAGAATTCTGGTAGCCTGGGTCAAAACATCAGACATCCTGATGCCTCAAAATTGGCCCTTTGGAAAAAGAGGAACCAGTAGTCAGTCACTGGAATACAAAGATCAAAACTTTCGAATACTAACAGTAGCTGACACTGGGTGTGTGCTTACTTTGAGCCAGACACTGTTCTAAGTCCATCGCCTGCACTGGATCATTGAATCACAACAACTGCAGGAAGTTGATCCTGTGATTACTTTTTTTTTTTTTTTTTTTTTTTTTTATTTTTGGGACAGAGAGAGACAGAGCATGAACGGGGGAGGGGCAGAGAGAGAGGGAGACACAGAATCGGAAACAGGCTCCAGGCTCCGAGCCATCAGCCCAGAGCCTGACGCGGGGCTCGAACTCACGGACCGCGAGATCGTGACCTGGCTGAAGTCGGACGCTTACTGCGCCACCCAGGCGCCCCGATCCTGTGATTACTTTTGAAAAACCGAGGCAGAGAGAAATTAAGTAACTTACCTGAGATCACATGCTAGGAAGCAGAAAGGCCATGATTCAAAGTCAAGCCATACAGGTGAGAGGAGGGAGAGGTCATGATTCAAGGAGCCAAGCGTTTATTCCAGAATAGGGCTCGCCTACTGGTGGCAAGGGACACTTTCAGGTTTGATAACTGGTGCTGTCACTTACATCTGTTTCAATCCAGCTTCAGGGAAATGCATTCCAAGTCCCCAGAGTGAGAACACGATAAAATCCAGAAAGCCCAGGCTCAGCCTGATGGGAGCACTGAGGGAGCACCTCCCAAGATAGGAGTGACGGATGGACAAAGCCACACTGGGAGTGGCAGGTCACTGTTGGCAGCAGGGATGTCCCTTCCCCGAGTCTGTACAGCCATAAGCTGCCAGGAGGAGGGCAGGCAATTCGGGGACTTTGGGTCCTAAGATCCTACCGGGTGGAGGACCTGGAGGTAAAGACGATGACCGCCACCTTATTTTTGCTAAGCGCACTTGGGATTTGTCCCTCTAGCCAGTGTGACCTGGGAAAGCAAAGCTTACACAGTATAGGACAAGATTAAAAGAGAAGCGTTACATTTTAGATGCTGAGAGTCCTAGTAATTACCATGATTTCACTTCTGGACTATTCTTTTCTACTTCTGCCCAACATTGAAAGGCAGGGATAGGATTCTAGAATAGCAATTGTTACAAAACACAGCATCCCATTAAACCAGTTCTCCTGATCCACTGCAAATGTAGCAAACACCAAAAGAGAGACAGAGAGAGACTTCAGTCCAATCTGAGTGCAGGTTTTGACATGTAGGGTGTAGCTGCCAATGAAAATCTTGTCGCTGAAAGGAAGAGCTAACGCAGCAGGGGGCAGACGGCTCAGAAACCGCAGGGGGGCACAAAGGATCTGAATGAGCAGTCGACGCAGTTAAAGACCAAATGTTAAAACAAAGAGCATCAGAGGCGCATAAAAACTCCTGCTGCTGGCTTCCTGGCACACTGTCTTCTGCAATCTTAAATAGTTTAAAGAAAGGTCGAGGAAAGGGTCAGGTATTTCTGCCTCGGTGGCACAGCTTGCATGCACCCAGCCTAAGTGATCGGTGGCTGCAGTGTGCCACCTAACGGTGACACCAGTTGCTTCTGATTTAAGTGTGTGAGTGCACTTTTCAATCATGTCCAGTTTCTGGCTCCAATCTAAGTGAGATGATAAGAGCATAGCTTTGTTACAGATACAAACGGTATCCTTGCTTTGAGTTTTTATGGCTCTAATGAAGATGTTGAGTATGTTTCGTTCAAATATTAAAATTCAAATTCAGTATCAACTAGATGTGATGACAGCCAAAAAATGCATAAGTACATTGTCATGTTAAGTGTATATAAATACCAAAAAGGGCTGGGCTTCATCTGCTGCATTTCTTCAAATCCAGTTTTAGGCTGAATATCCTGACATCTTTATTTTTCTCCACCAATCCTATATTTTAACTAAGCGGCAGTCCTACACAAAGTTTTAAAACCAACCTCATTAAAGCTAAGAGTCCTTCCCTAAGAAACACATTTTCTGCATCATTATCTTCTCTGGCCAGTTATTTCTTCTTTACTTTTTATGCACACATCTTATCAAGATCCATTCTTTGAGCACTGTGTCCTTGAGCGTTCTGTCGCCACTCGGACCCTCTGTCACAGGGGTAACTTGTAAAGGGATTTACATCACATTTATAACCAAGGTAAAATTACCAGGAAAGAAAAGGGCTAAGAACCCAATACTAAATACAGGCAAGGGATAAAAGGCGGGTCTGCCTGAAGCTTGAATCACAGATCAATGCAGTACTAATGGGATAGAAAGAGCAGGACCACAGTGGTCCGTCGGTCTGCAGCTCCACCCCTTGGCAGGTGTTGAAAGTAGATGATTTCTGCATCAGCCACCCTGCTTTTTGGTTTGGTTTGGTTTTTACATTCATTAGAGGCGTGTGTGTGTGTGTGTGTGTGTAAAATTTAAGTCTGGGAGATGAATAAGGAGGTAGTAAGAGATCATCATAGGAAAACCGTGAAAGGAGACGATGATTTTTTCCTTTCAGTTTATGATTTTCTGTACAATTGCTTTAACAGCAACTACAATGACATGAAATTTGGTGCCTCAGAGCAGTGAGGCGAGGAGGTCAAAAGACACAAAAATCAAGCAACTCGACCATAAGTTGGGTTTCATCCTTGCAATCTTGGCTACCTCTTGCCACACTGGTACATGCTTGATGCTCAGATCACTGCCAGTCATTCCGTGGATTCCGGGTGTCTCATAAACTAAGCAAAGCATCCAATATGTGCAAGATTTACAATGACATTACACAACACTCTCATTAATAAATGCGTATGCAATATCCTTAGAGACAAGAGAAATGATATTTAAGAAAGACAATGCCTTGGTTGAAAATAATGATTGGTGTTTCCAATAAACAAGGGAACTAAGAGCGGTAGGGGGTGGGGAAGGGTGTAGGGAGAAGAGAGGTGAACACTGACTTCCTGCAGGCTTGTACACAAGCTGAATTTGTGATCCAAATCCCAGCAACAGCACTAGGCTGCAGGGATCTGTGTGGAAGCCCAGAGGCTTCGGCGAGGAGGTGCTGCAGTCAGCCTCCCACTGTCAGTGCTTCTCCAAGTTACAGCTTATTTCCCTGCCCTTCCAGATATGAAATGTAGGCTGTCGGAGCCCAAGATGTTCTTTCATGAGCTCGCGAAGCTTTTGTCCATGGCGCTGGACTTCACGACGATTAGGCTACGATCTGGACTTACGTGGGACTTTATCTGATGAAGAAATTTTTGAGAATTTTAAGAATTGTCAATTGCTTCGGAGGTTGCTCTTGGGGTCTAGCTTGGAAATATTTGTCTTCTCAACCCTTAATTGTTTAAGCTTAGATTTCAGGCCTTTCTGGTACTTGGTAAACTCATTATTATCTTATAATTGTAGTCAGTTAGAAGCTCTTTGAACAGAAAGGAGCTGATGGCAACTCAAGAGGCATCGTCTAGTGGAACATCTAAAACCCAGTCAAGGAAGTTAGCAGTTGGGGCACCTGTGGTACCTCCCCAAAGTCACCTAGGCATTTTCAACAGGGACACTTACACCTTCCTCTCGGTAGAAAACATTGCATGGCCCTTTGATTGCAGATCCTGGGTCTTTACATTTTTTAATATTCAAATTTTAAAATATTTAAAATCTGTAGTCCCTAGTAACACGGGGAGCTGCTGTCATTCATTCACCTCCCATCCTCCTGTTGAACCCTCTCACCCACTCACCTCTTCCCCATGGGAAGATGCTCACTGAGCTTAAATAAGTAGGCCTCAACCTAGCTGCACGTGGAAGTCCCTTGGGAGCTCCTACAAACTATTGATGCTTGCTCCCACTCCAAGAAATTCTGGTTTTATTTGCAAGGGTGTGGTCCAAGCATCAATATTTTTCTTTATCTTCCCAGATACAGCTGTTGTGGAGGTGAGTTTGAGACACCTCATTTTAAATGAATGGGTCCAATTCACATACGAACTTGACTTTCGAGCCTAACCTGAGGTTTCAGTAAGGTGGAATCCATTCATGGTGGAATTGTAGTCAGAGGAACCTGTTCCTCTCTCAAGTGAAACTCTGAGTGGCCACAAGTCTCCGCCCAGGCTTACGTTTGGCTTGCAAAAGAGGGTATGTTTCTTAAAACATTAGAGACCTCATTATGCTAACCTGCTTCCATAATCATTTTGTAACATGTTGCTCTATTTTCTATTCAGGCAAAGCTTTAAAAGGAGTGTTGAACTGTTTTCTACATCCGTGTTCCTCTCTCATCCTGAAAGCAAAGGAAAAGCTAGCTGGTGTCGCAATCATGCCCAAAGCTTTTTTAGGATGACAACTACAGCTTCTACTGACATAACAGAAACCTTACTGTGTTAATAATAACAATAGTAATAATGATAATAATAATAATAATAATAATAATAATAATGCCAAGTCCCTTGAGACTACTAGCAACAGTAAATTGGCCACACAATTAAGAAGATCAGCCTTCCATGCTGCTCAAATTTATTTTTGAAGGAATGCCTTGAGAAACAGGAGCCGATACAAGAGAGTCTCTGGTCTCTTGCGTGTGTTCTGGAGACAGACAAGTCAGATCAGGCTTCAGATCTTTGGGTTGAACTTTAACGTCACAAGATGAGTCTCCTTTCCTCTGCTGTAAAATGGGGAAAATAAAATTGGCCTACTGCCCTTGCAGGGTGGCTGTGGGGGCCAAGCTGAGCCAATGGTGTAAGAGGGTGTTATCAGATGTGAAGCCCCTTACACATGGAAGGTTTTAATGTGGGCACTAAGAAAAGATACTACAGATACCAGCAGATGCTGGTGACTTATCAAAGGCTACACAAGGGATCCTTCCAGCTCCCCTACATATGTTCTATAAACTATTACTCGACATCACACGAGATAGTCTAGGGGCACCTGGGTGGCTCAGTCATTAAGCGTCAGACTTTGGCTCCGGTCATAATCTCACAGTCAAGCCCCACATCGGGCTCTGTGCTGTCACAACACAGAGCCCACTTTGGATCCTCTGTCCCCTCTCTCTCTGTCTCCCTCTCTTCTGCTTGCACTCTCTCTCTCAAGAATAAATAAGCATTTAAAAAAATAGTCTAGAAGACAGGTATTAGAAGCCAACTTTATTCTATACTCAAATAATTCATAATAATTCGTTTTTTAGGAACATGACAGCAATAATTGGAGATGTGCAGAAAGACATATATCTCTTAGTTGATTCATCAATATTTATTGTGCACCTACTATGTGACAGATTCTGTTTAAATCCCAATGTTGGTTTCAAAATTATTTAGAATACCAAAAATATGGGAACAATCAAAATGTCAAAACATTATAGGTAATACATCTCAATTACAGAATGTTATACAGTAACTAGAAATAATGTTTTGCGTTTTGGGTTTTTTTATTTTTTTAAGTTTTATTTATTTATTTTGAGTGACAGCGAGAGCTAGAAAGAGAGAGTGGCAGAGAGAGACAGGGAAAGAGAGAATCCCAAGCAAACCCTGTGCTGACAGCAGACACAGGGTTCGAACCCACGAACCTTGAGATCATGACCTGAGCTGAAATCAGGAGTCAGATGCTTAACTGACGAGCCACCCAGGCACCCACGAACCTTGAGATCACGACTGAGCCAAAGTTGGACACTCAACCGACTGAGCCACCCAGGTGCCCTGAGACACCTAATTTTAAGTGATTGAGTCTAATTCACATACTCACGACATCCTTCAAGCCTATCTTTCAAGTATGTATACATACTAAAACCATCTTAAATTACTTCAAATGTCATTTAAATGCAATTACTTAAAATGTTAAATTATTTTACTCTGGGTGGTAGGATTATTTTTTTATTCTCTTTCTTATATTTTCTGCATTCTCCAATTTTTCTACACTAAGCGTGCATTACCAGTATAATCCCCAAATGAACAATAACTTATTTTTTCTAAAATAAAAAAAAAACATAATTAGTGTTTAACAATGAATATAAATTATTGTTCTTATTAAACATCATGATGAAGCTTCTTTAATGCTCTCATTTGGTATTTTCCCACATTACAGTGCTTCCAAATTACATTCACTCAGAAAAAGTTTAAAGGGATTCTCTTGTATTTCAATGACGTCTTTATAAAATTAGCTATTTCTTTTTGTGCATTTAAGCTCTTAGAACTACCTTTCAAGTTGGAGTACAGTCATTCCAACTGAGGTCTTCTGGTTGCTATGACAATTTATTTCTTATCTCTGCTACCCTGTGATCCCATCACGTTAGCATTGGTCGGCATCTTACTTGAATTGTTTGTGTAGTGATGCAGAGAAGCTTTGAACGTTCTTGCCTTTATATAATATTCTTTAGTAAAGAACTAGTCCTTCGGTATGTGCCATTTGAAGAAAGTTCAGAGGGGAGAAAATAAATAATTCATAAGAAATAACAAGAGAACCATCATGCCTAGGTAGTTCTGAGCATAGACACAGATGCCACAGCTGAGTTATAAAGAGGAGTTGAGTAACATAGTTGGTCCGTATGGCGATTAAGAAAAAAGCCTAGGTGGGTTTTTTTGAAATACACAGAAAAATAATGCTACCATCCCATCATTCATGTATTCATCCTTTCATGAAATATTTAAAGAGCACCTCTTCTGTACAAGTCCTCTGCTATGTGTTTAACGGGGGATACAAAGGACAATGGTCCCTGCCCTGCAGAAGCTGATATTTGGGGCAGGTCGGGGTGCAGGGTGTTGTCACTGGGAGGTGGCTGCCCAATCAGAGACTACATTTGCCAGCCACCCCTTGGATCCAAGGGTAGCCATGTGATACTCATCACTGAATGAGAATGGATTAGGTATGTGTCACTTTCAGATCATGTTTTTAAGAAACTGGTTTGCCTTCTCCATGCTTTCAACTTCCATCTGCTAGAAGCTAAAGAATCTAGGTCCTAGATGATAGCCGAGCCCCACAACTTGGAAAGAGCATGGGTCTCATGCTGTGGTGTATTTTAAATCGGTCCACAGATTCTCTGATACTCCTCCCTTGAAAGTTGGAGCTTAATTTCCACCCCTTGAATGTGACTTGGTGACTCACTTCTATCCAACACATAGAATGTAGAAATAATGATAGAGTGTGATTTCCAAGTATAGGTCATAAAAGACAGGCTCCATCTTGTTCCCTCTTGGATCTCTTGCTCTGGGGCAAGCCAGCTGCTATGCCACAAGGACACTTAATGGACAAATAGAGGTACTGTGAAGGAGCCATCTTGGAAGTTGAATCTGCCAGCCCCATTCAAGCCTTCAGATGCCTACAGCCCCAGCCAACAGCTTGACTGCTATTTCATAAGAAACCCTAAAGTCAGAACCTCCCCCACTGAAACTCTCTCAAAGCCCTGACCCACATAAATTGTGATATAATAAGTGTTTTTAAGCAATAAGTTTGGGGCTAATTTGTTATGCAGCAATACATAACTAATAGATAAAATATATGAGTAAAGGGGTACCTGGGCGACTCAGTCGGTTAATCATCTGGCTCTTGGTTCCAGCTCAGGTCATGATCTCATGGTTCATGAATTCAAGTCTGAGCTGACAGCTCAGAGCCTGCTTGGGATTCTCTCTCTCTCCCTCTGTCTCTGCCCCTCCCCCACTAGTGTGCATATGCTCTCTCGCTCTCTCTCTCTCTCTCTCCCCTTCTCTCTCTCTCTCAAAATAAATAAAATTAAAAATATATATACATGAATAAAACTAGTAAAATCCTCAAATCAACACATAGAGAACAGCCTCCAATCAAACAATAAATACAATGTTTGGCTGTCATACAAAACGACTGAAAGTCATGGGTTTTCTTTCTTAGGGCAGCTAGCATAACCTTAACTAATTTGAGGAGGTTATGTATGTTCATATTCAACCTCCCATGCGCCACAGTGTTTATCACTTTTAGGTACTCAGTATTTGTTTAAGGCATAAATGATTATATGAAAAAACCACACATGCCCTCAAAGAGGTACAAACTAAGTACAAGACACACTCACAGAAAAGAGAACACGTCTTCATTTATAAAAACAGAACATTTTTCACGGAACTGGTTGATATTAATGCCTTGAAATCAACGAATTTTGAGAGACAGACTTGAGGCAAAGGTGTCCCGGCCGGGGGTAACATCAGAAACACAGATAGAGAGTAAGTAAAAATGAAAACAATTTGAGGGCTAATAGACTATCCCACTTGATTGAAACATTGAGGGAGAAGGGAGATTAGGGGGTCAAAACTACAAGGAAAACCTGTAATCCAATCCAGAAGACCTTAGATACAAAAGAATTGGTTTTCTTATTAGGGCCATTGATAAACTGGATATGAGGAGAGCCACACCTGGCCTCGGGGTATAAGATTCTTAAGGTGGGAAGACAAAAACAGTGGGACCAGCAAGAGACTACTGATGCAAGTTGTGACAAGTCACAGGGCCTTTCCTCCCGGAATGGAATGAGCGGATGGCGGTAAGGAGCCCGGAGCAGCTCAGGCCTTGCCAGTGGCTTCCCAGTGCTGACGACGGTTCTGTCTGGGGAAGTCCAAACTGTTGCACCGAGTGAGTAAATTCTGTAAGCACGGAAGAGATTTTCTTCTACATAAAGTTAACGAGATAGCAAAAACATTTACTTTGGTCTCAGCATCACGTCCTAACCAAACTGCACTAACTGGCCTTTAAGAAAGATCACACCTGCATCTTGGGCTTGTCGAACAAAGGGGGAGTTGAATATTCATTAGCCACGGCTGCTCATTGCTGAGCCTTTAAGCATCCACATATTTTTTTTCATGTTTACTTATTTATTTTCAGAGAGAGAGGGAGAGAGAGAGCATGAGTAAGGGAGGGGCAGAGGGAGAGAGGGTGAGAGAGAATCTCAAGCAGTCTCTGCACTGTCAGCACAGAGCCCGACACAGGGCTCGATCTCACAAACCTGAGCTGAAATCAAGAGTCGGAGGCTTACCTGACTGAGCCTCCCTGGTGCCCGAAAGTATCAGCTTTTCTTCAGGAGCAGAGCAATGAACCCCATGGAGTGCAAACTTGATCGGTAGAATATACCCATGTGCCAAGAAATTCAAGCTGACGTTTGGCCCAGCTAACAAAGGCTATCTGTTCTCAAATAAGCAAGCTGGTGGGTAAGTCCTGTAGGACAAAGGGACAGCAGCAGACAAGACAGAGAAAAAAGCCATCTCAGGTTTCAAGAAATTCTCATGCATCTTCAAACCAAGACCCTCTCTCAAATATTCCCACATCTGCCTCTGGCTCTCTTCTCTGGTCCTGGTGCTGCCTTTGTTTGCTGCCTGGTGGTTCCCCTCACTGCTGCTGCCTTTGTTTACTCTCTTACTGACATTTGTGACCATTTCCCGCACTGAAACTCTTGCTAACGCTTTGGCCCTCCTAGAAGGTGGGCTCATTTCATCCAGCGAACCTTCCTTCCCTCCCCGTTCCTGCCAGAAAGAAGGACTCGTAGTGCCTCTTTCACCTCTCTTCTGGGGGCCGGCGCCACCGAGCCCACACTTGGGGATCCTCTGCAGCGCGAAGATGAGAAAGTTGCTGGTATATTTCAGCTGGCTTCCTTAAAAACAACCCTAGGCACTACAAAGTGTGGGTTATTAATATGCATATGTGATATCTTTGAGGCAGAGCTGCCTTTAAGGTGTATTTTCAGCAGGACAACATTTTCCCACGTGAGGCAGGAACAACAGTGAATCATATGTGTGGGAGGGAAAAGCCTGTGGGCTATGTACAGTACTTACTCCCTTTGTGTCTCGCTTCCCTCTCCCCCTCGCCCCCTCCCTCCCATTTTATTAATGGTTTCTGCAATTACTGGTAACAGTGCATTGCCAGCAAAGAAAAATCGGTGACTGTTTGACAGATCGTTGGAAGGAGGGGCAGGAGAAAGGTCGTGAAAAGAAAGGAGGGGACTGCCATGGCAAAATGGAGTTTCTGAAGCCAGCGTACTCGAGGATATGGGGAGGTCAACAATCCAGCTGGGGATAGGATTCTCTGTGTTATAGCACCTGACACTTTATAAATAGAAAGAGAGAATTCAGAACAGGAGAGGTCACCCTGAGAGCACATCCAACACTACCTAAGACAATGCTTCTCAAGGGATTCCAAGTGGGAGGCCCCAAGAAACTTGGTAGAGAGGATTTTCATATATCCATTAGAGGTTCAAAGAGACATTTTAAGTGGGATACAGTGGTTCAAATAGCCAAGAAATAGATTTGGGATCTTTTTTCTTTTTTATTTATCACTCGATGTACAAAAGAAGGATTTTGTATTGTGGCCAGAAATGGAAAGAGTAGCTGCTGAAAGAAATGTCACATTACATAAGTAAACAAATAGATACATAGTCCCTAAGAGGAGTATCGAGAAATGCTGTTACAACTCGGCTTTGGTTACTGGATTTGACAATGGAAATGTCAGCCCAGCTAAATACAACTGGGTTCTTACTCACATGGTATAGCAGAATTCCAAAATTGCACTCAAGTTAAAATAAGTTAGAAGGACTCTTCCCATCAGAGCGACTATAAAACACCTGAAACCAAAAGCTAACATTGAGATTCAGTAGAAGGAGAATATTTCTACTTATTTGTATTTATTAGTTTGCAAACATCACATGTTCAGTGAATATATATATTTTTTATTTTAAAAAGTGTTTTGAATGGGACCCATAGGACTAAGAAGGTATTTGTATTTGAAAAGGCAAAATCTCCAACATATTTTGCGCACACAGCATTATACCTTATCCTTTATTAAATTTAAGTGAAATTACTGGTAATTGAGCATCTTAATAATAGTTGCTATTTTTTAAGCCTACTATCCGTAGAGTCTTCAGGATAAATGTGAATATACATACTAAAATTTTATGGCTCCATTTGGTTCCATTACAATTTTGTCAGGTCAAGGAAAACATGTCTATGTCAACCATCTGAGGTAGGCATATGGTAGTAAACATTGGAACACATATTCAGTGTGAGGCATTGAACTAAGCCCAGAGATGAATGAGATAAAACCCCTTTACTGAACTACAATGAGATATCACCTCACACCAGTCAGAATAGCTAAGATCAAAAACAAAAGAAATGGGGCACCTGGGTGGCTTAGTTGGTTGAGCGTCCGACTCTTGATTTCAGCTCAGGTCATGATCCCAGGGTTGTGGGATCGAGCCCCACATTGGGCTCAGCGCTGAACGTGGAGCCTGTTTGAGATTCTCTCCCCCCACTTTTGGCCCTCCCCCACTCTCTAGCTCACTTTCTCTCTCAAATTGAAAATATAAATAAAATAATAAAATAAAAAAACCCACAAGGAATTGCAAGTGTTTATGCAAGTTCCTCAAAAAGCTAAAAATAGAACTACCTTATGATCCAACAATCGCACTACTTACCTAAAAAACACAAAAACACTAATTCAAAAGGATACATGCACCCCTATATTTATAAGTATCATTATTTACAATAGGCAAGATATGGAAGCAGCCCAGGTGTCCATAGAGAGATAAATGGATAAAGAAGATTCACAGACACACTATGGAATATCATTCAGCCATAAAAAAAGAATGAAATCTTGTCATTGACAACAACACGAATGGAGCTAGAATATAATGCTAAGCAAAGTAAAGTCAGAGAAAGACAAATACCATATGATTTCACTCATATGTGAATTTAAGAAACAAAACAAAGGAGCAAAGGAGGGAGAAAAAAGAGATACACACTAAGAAACAGATTCTTCATTCCAGAGAACACACTAATGGTCACCAGAGGGGAGGGGTTAAATGGGAAATGGGGATTAAGGAAGGCACTTGTGATGAGCTCCAGGTGTCGAATGGAAGTGTAGGATCACTGCATCGAACCCCCGAAACTAATATAAGACTGTATGTTAACTATATTGGAACTAAAATTAAAAAAAAAAAACCTTATAAATTAACCTTTATGGGAGGACTCCAAAGATTAGTGTGGTTGAAAGCGTTTAGGAAAGAAAGAAGGGGAGAAAATGTCACCCACTAAATCTGGGAGACTTTACCTACAGACACTTAGAGAAGAATGTCACAGTCTTCAAACATGCGAGATGCCGCTCGGAATTCTGACCTATTTTCCCGGTACCCTGAGCCGGCCTCATCCTCCAGGCCTTCTCCCTCCTAACCCCGGCACTTTGAGGTTAAATGTTCACTAATGACCCGGCAGAGTCACCCTC
Organism: Panthera leo; assembly: GCF_018350215.1. NCBI lineage: Eukaryota > Metazoa > Chordata > Mammalia > Carnivora > Felidae > Panthera > Panthera leo. Next base: position 49,266,703 of record NC_056690.1, on the reverse strand, counting down.
TTTGACAGACCCTAGTTGTGCCCAAGAGCGCTGAGGGTTCTGAGAACCACCCACATAAAAATGCCCTGGCGGGGTTTCACAGCCATCCCCTCCACCAAAAAGGCAGCTCCCACTCATCATGACACGGGGCCAGTTCCTTCCCCGGGGTGGCCTCCGGAGCAGATCTCCAGCTCTTGAAATGTAAGAGGCTTTCAAAGCCTGCCTGCTTTCTCTCTCTCCCTTTCACTTCCAGTCTCTCCAACTCAACTGCACGCTTGGAGAGTGCCCTCTGCAGTCATGTGGCAGGGGACACACAGTTCAGGGAGGGCAGCCCCGCCCTCGGGGAGCACACACTCTAGCAAGGCACTTGAGGAGTGATGAGGAGCAGCCTCTGAGGCAAAACAAGGCACTTCGTGGGAAAATGACATTGGAAATAGGCCTTGAAAAAATGGCCTTTGACTTTCCCCCAAACCCATCTGAATCTACAGGTCAAGATTCAAGAATATCTGGATCCTAGGGACACCTAGGTGGCTCAGACGGTTAAGTGTCCTACTTCGGCTCAGGTCATGATCTCCCAGTTTGTGAGTTCGAGGCGCACGCCAGGTTCTGTGCTGACAGCTCAGAGTCTGGAGCCTGTTTCAGATTCTGTGTCTCCCTCTCTCTCTCTCTGCCCCTCCCCTTTCACTCTGTGTCTCTCTCTCTCTCAAAAATAAACATTACAAAAAAAAAAAAAACATCCCACTATTGGCAAGAAGTAGCCCTCACAAAATTGGAAGGGGGGGGAGAATATTTTAATTAATCTAAAAACCTCAGATTGCATTCCAAACCTATACCTTTTCTTTTTATTACACAATTAAAACTTCCAGACATCTTCTGTTTAAACTACCCCCTCGCTCTTTTTGCACTCTTTATGTTCACCCCTCCAAATACCCTGGCATCTAGACCACTGCTAAATCTACTGAGCTGTCCTTTCATTAAAATGGCAGGAAAAATTGTGCCTCAACAGAAGAGTTAAGGGGACCAAGAGAGGTGCTTTGCCATTGGCTTTCTTTCCAAGGATTGGCCTTCCAGGAAAATTAACAGCCCTCTGATTTACAGAGAAAGCACTAAAGTATCCACTAAATGCCAACCCAACACTTGAAAAACATGTCAAATTTTATTTGTACATAAAACTTCTACTGTTAATGTACATAAATGCCTACTAAACAGGCCAAGAGGAACAATCATTAAGTAGATTGACAGACTGGTTGCAGAGAACGGACAGAGAGGGACGTGCCCATGCATCGGGTACCCAGGAACCCAAGTGTAGTTCATGAATCCACACCAGCCAAATGGCACTGGAGCAAACTGCCTGTCAGGGCGAAGGTAATTGAGCTGGGTACGATAAGGGCATTTGCTGAAACAAAGCAAATGGTGTTTAATTTAAATGTGGTCTCATCTCAAGTCACACTATATTTAAACTTATATAAGAGGAATCGGGGGATGGGGGGGAATACCATGAATAACTATGCACGGACAAAAATCATCTGCAACTTATTTGCATATCTTTTAGTCACTGTAGACAAAAAATAACAACGTGAATTCCCTGATGAACGAATGTGACTGAAACCAGTTATCCAGGTATCCTAAGTACTCTAAAGAACCCATATAATAAAGGTAAGCATTTTGGATATTTGAGATATTGAACTGTGGGAATTTCTGCTTCCCTGTGGAACATGCTAACATAGGTTCCTGGTCTAATTTGCCTACTGATTCGCTGATTATACTATCTTTTCTCTTTGTATCATCAATTTTCATCAACAACAAAAATCCCATAGCTAATGGAATTCTTGACCTAGTCTTGCAAAGAAGCTCTATAGAATCCAAGTCACTTCACAGAAGTAGCATTTATCAAAAGATGCCTGTCTTGTTTAGGAAACAGGAAGCCCAACAGTACCCCCACAGGAAAAAGAAAACAAAACAAACAAAACAAAAAAAACCCCGTCAATTTAGGGAAAAGACGGAAACCTGAAGCAGATTCCGTCCAAGTCAACTCAGCAGGCTATTTACCAAATACTCACTTGTGACTGCTCTAGTGTTTTGCTGTCTTGAAAAATATTTAGCATGGTCCCTTCTCTGAGACAATAATGAAAAAAGCTTTTGAGATTTGGATGCAAACGGACCTCTGTAAGTGACAACTGTTAAATTGTCTGGTAATTCAGTCATTACACAAGCTGACCGCTGAAAAAAAAAAAAACCGATGCCTTTGCATTCACAGCGCAGACTGGCTCCCCGCAACAGGTACAGCACACAGCAAAGGAAGTCCCTGCGCAGAAAGACATTTGTCAAAGACACATGACAGGCCATTCAATTCAGGAAAACTACAAGAGCAGCCTAAACTCTGTTAAGATTAATGAGCAAACAAAATTACCAGTGTTGTGTTGACTTCAAGGACTTTTTAAAAGGAAGAAGGACCTCACGGGGACCTCGACGTCAGACCAAAGAATTTCAGCTTGAACATATAAGCTACGATTTTTTTTTCAGTTTTTTTTTTCCTTTTTGCATTTCACAAAGCACATGAAAATGTTGACTTCGGTAATACAAGACAAATTCGAGAGTTAATAGAGAAAGAGTTTGAGGGAGATGATGGAACCCAAAACAGATAAGACCCAGGAATGGAAAGGTGCAAGACACATGCTGGAGAAAAGAGACTTCAACACAAGAAAAAAGTTTCTAAAGGTTCTAAAATCAGTTCACGGAATTGTCTACTGTATTAGGTGATGAGCTCTCCAGCCCTAGAAACACATGGGACAAGGCAGGGATGCTGTGAGGCAATTCCCACGTCGGGGCGGGAGGTGGTACCCAATAACCTCCACAGACCAAAAGAGGGAGGGGCTCCCCTACATGGCCCCTCCTGGTCCTCAGGAAGACACTGTGCATGCTTGGGTAAGCACAGCTATGTCAAACCAGGAGGTGTGAAACCATTATTCCAGAGAGCTTGTTAATTCTGAGTAGCACAGGGACCTGGAGATTAGTGAATAATAAATAAAGCATTTCTTCTTTTGTTGGTAGCGTCTGTCCCTGTTCATTAACTCTCTCTTTCTGGGCAGCCAAGGGCGTTTCTGGAAGGCGTGATGCCTCTGGGTAGTCTCACTGCTGAGCAGAGCTACTAAACAGCTTGAGGCTTGCTGCCTCCACTCCCCAAAGGAAAAAATACAGAGTCTTTTCCTTTTTCCCATCCGCACCACCTTGTTTGCCCTGTCTCCTGATCTGTAATATCAAATACAACACACGTAATCTATATACCTGCTCACACCCTGCTATCCATTGGGATTCATTTGTAAATGACTAAGACATAAACAATGGAAAGATAACTAATTGTGGCCTTATTTTTTAGCTATTGATTTTATTTTTTCAAGTCATATTATGGAATGTCATCCCCCCCCCCCATTGATTTTACTAGAAATTTTAGAATCGGAGCCTTTTTTTTTCTTTTCTCTCTTCACAAAGCAAATCAGCCTATCCGTTTTCCACTGCAACCATTTTGTGTGTTGATAGATGAAAAATGACTGAGGCAAGACGTGGAGAAGAACTGCCCGGCTCAGGAGGAGAGCTCCCCATTCATTCATGGCCCACCCGCCACTGCTCCGTCAGCAGGGGAAGGAGGCACAGGTTATAGAGGAGTCACACCCCCAGGCTCTCTTCTCAGCCCCCTCTGCTCACCACCTCCCCTTGGCAGGTCTGCAGGTGGACCCCTCCTCCGTGGGACTCTCCTTCTTGGCATCTGTACCACTGAATTCTTTTGATTCTCTTCCTATTTCTTTGATGCGAACTCTATGCCCCTTTTGTTGGCTTAAAATGCCCCTCTTTTCATCTAAATATCACCCTCCCTTTTCTTTCCATATTCCTCCCTGCCCTCAAGCCCTAATTACTTCACTGAAAATTATTCTCAGAATTGTATGCCTCTCCCTGACCTCTCTCCTTAGCCTCAGACCTGCTCGTAAACTGCCTGCCGGACATCCCCACCTGGATACCCCACTGACCTCGGCGTTAACAGCTGCCCACTAACTGGTCGTGGAACCAGCACAGGTCAGTTCCTTTAGGCCTCCTCAACTGGAAAACAAAGGAGCTTAACGAAATTATCTCCAAGGGGATAATATGGCAGTTTTGTCAGATGTTGAACTTATCCTCCTGTCCTGGAACAAGCTCTGTTTCTTGTTTTCTGCTTGACTCCTCCTTTGGGAGGAGTTTTCTGCTCCTCTGCTTGACTCAAATCCCAAAGAGCTTGAGGCACCGCTAAAAACAAAACAACTGCGGGCGCCTGGGTGTCTCAGTCAGTTGGCTTCCGACTTGGGCTCAGGTCATGATCTCAAGGTTTGGGGGTTTGAGCCCTGCATTGGGCTCAGTGCTGACAGCTCAGAGCCTGGAGCCTGCTTCGGATTCTGTCTCCTCTCTCTGCTCCTCCCCCGCTCATGCTCTCTCTCTCTCTCTCTTTCTCTCTCTCTCAAAAATAAACAAACGTTAAAAAAATTTTTTTGATAAAAACAAAACAACTAAACTTGAACCTGGTCTCGCCTCCAGCTCAGTGTTCTTTACACTTTACCCCACCTCAGCATTTCTCAATCTGCCTCCCAGCTTTTTCTCTCAGACACTCCATACTCCAGCTTGCATGCGGGTGGTCTGCTCAAGGACCCTAAACACCCATCTCGCACCTTCACACCTCTATGGCTTTTCTCTCGCTTTTCCTCCTCTCAAACACCTCCTTGCACTCCAAAGTCCTTTGCCTACTGGGGTAACACCCACTTTTCAGTGCTACCTGAGAGGCAGCCTTTTCTGATCCCAACGAATCCGAAGTGTCTCTTGGATATTTCCTGGATGCTCTTTGCCAGTGGTGCTTAACCTTGACTGTGCATTTGAATCACCTGAAAAGCTTTTCTGAAATCCCAGTCCCAAGGCTGCGCCCCGGATCAATTAAATCGGAACCTCTGGGGAGGAACCTCCAGTGTTTTTATAGCTCCCCAGTTGATTCTGATAGGCAGTCAAGGTCGATAACCACTGCATTGTACCATTTATCACTTTCTTCCTTGTAGTTGTAATTACGCCGTATTTGTCTTATTCCCACTACTAAATTTGAAACTCCTTGAGGGCACAGACCATCTTATCACATCTGCTTATCCCCCGCAGTTCTCAATGAATCAGAGATGCAATAAATATTGTTGAATTGAACTTGGAAACTTGAAATTGACCACAAACCTCAATTTCAGATCTTGCATACAGTTTTAGAAGAGGAATCATATTAGTGGAGGACTAATTTGAATTTTTTTAAGGTGGGGTGCTATTTGCCTTTACCAAGAATATTCTGATATAACTTTGAAATCAGAAAAGCTCCCATTAAAGACCAATGACCTGCAAATGTGCGTACAGCTGATGCTACTTTGCTTTTACACTTTTGTTTCTGAACCGTTCACAGATTAAAATGAATATTCTACGATTCCTTGAGAACCGTCAAATGTGATTGTGTATATGTGCTCATTTCTAATTGAAATAAACAAAAGCTGTCGGTAACTTGCACAATGATCCGCCTTCCCCTGCTCTGAGACAGAAGGTACCACAAGCAAAACTGCAACGTGAACTTAACACAGAGCATCTGACCTCCTTTCAGGAACCGCAGAAAATGAAATGAAAAATGAGACAGGGAAGACTTGCCAGCCTTTCATACGGCTACAGTTGCTAAGGAAACTGCTTTCTTAGCTTCAACCTGTCCAGTACAGCCCGGTTCACATATTCTTCTGGGTTTTTTGAAAATGAGGATATCAAAGAGGGAAAAGATCATAGAGAATAAAAGTCGGGGTTGTATTGGTCCAAACAGAGCCTGGTGCTGTTTCTCCTTGTTACACTCTTTCCCAGTCATCTGGAATATCTACCACCTGGCAAAACCCTCCTGGAACTGAAAATCATAGAATTAGCCCATAAGGTAAACAAAACAATGGGAAGCCCTATTTGACATGCAGCAGTAGCCAAAAAACTGCTTCCTCACCTCAACTGGGCTTTCTTTCCTGCTGGGAAAGTAGGAGGCAACTCTTAACGCAGCAGGTGAAGCGCCCCAGCCCTCTCCTGCCCCACATCTCAGGACAAAGTGTTGCACATTTCTCAGCACCGAGAATGCAACCTGGAGCTCCGAGGCAGCACCTGACCCACACACGTGGGAAGGTGCAGCCTGGGACCTCTGGAGTCTCCAACCAAGCTGGGGGATGGAACACGCTGGCCAAGGGAAATCAGAGGTAATAAGGTTCGACTTGCCTCATCACCGACCCTCCCAGAGGATACAGAAACAGAAGAAGGCTCACGGGAATGGATGACACCTTCCATCAACAGCGAATTAAATAAGCAAATATTTCTTCGGCATTTACTGAAAAGACAGGGCGCTTGCAAGGCAATGGATAGAGATTGGTTTTGAAAAGTAGTTTGGCAACAAATATCACCGTCCTTCATATTCAATGATGATGCCACCTTCTTCCTCCATGTTCTATGAAAACTTAATTTTCTGAATGAATAATCTACTTATTCCTCCAATTCTACTGAAATATAACAAATAAAAATTCTCTACGCAAGATGCTGGTAGCACTGTTTGAATCAAAGCAGGGGGACTGAGTAGCTGGAAGGAAGGCTCTTTCGCTGCTAATCATTTGCTCTTTTTTGAATTTTGAACTGTAAATAGCCAAAAATAAGAAAATAACATTTTAAGATCAATCTAAGTGCTGCTTACCTAGGTTAAAATGTCCAAAGTATACTACAGATATTTTTTAGGATGTCTTGGGAGAAATGTGTATTGTTTTTTCTCAAATGTATAAGACTTTCAGACGATCCAGATAATATATTAAATTTATCATCTTGTAACTAATCCTATTAAAGGCAATTATGAATATTTTTATTATGTTTTATGTAACATATATTACATATTTCAGCATATATACTTTTTAAATGTGGGATTCTACTATATGATGCAATATAGCTTCAGACTCCTGGGATATCACAAATGAGCCAGCAATAATCCACTCAGATCTAAAAACATTTGGGTTTTCTCAGTCCTTTACAACAAAAAGCATTTCTCCTGAGGCTTCAATGGAAAGCCACAGTATATGAGGGAAATGGACTCACTGTAGTCCAATCATAACTGGACAGCTCTGACCAAGTCACCCACATACTTTCACTTTCTCAGCTAAAAACCGGGAAGCACAATATAATTATGGTAACTTAAGTTTTTTTAAAAAAACATTTTTAATGTTTATTTATTTTTGAGAGACAGAGCGTGAGCAGGGGAGGAACAGAGAGAGAGGGGGACACAGAATCCGAGGCAGGCTCCAGGCTCTGAACTGTCAGCACAGAACCCAACGCGGGGCTCGAACTCGCAAACTGTGAGATCATGACCTGAGCTCAAGTCGCACACCTAACCGACTTAAAAAGGCTAATTAATACTAACTCATACTGTCAGATGGAGTGTGAAATCTATCTGAATATTGATTATATTTGTCTTTTTCCTCATTTTACAGGTGAATGAAAAGATGCCAGTGTCTTGTCTCAGATATGTGCCTCCTGACAGGAGTCTCTGTGGATGTTACAGCTGAGGCTGCTGTAGTCTGCTAAGCCCAAAGATTACCATGTGGTCACATAGGACTGCGGGAACATTGTAAGCCTTCTGGAGACCTGCTCCCCAAAATCAATAGGTCAAAAGGATTTCCTGTATCTAAAAGGTATTGCAGTGAAATACATTAAGAATTGACTTGAAATGCCATATTAATAGCACATTAAAATCTGGCTTCAACTCGGAGTTCTGCTCTCATCTTCTTCTCTGGGTATAGCAGGCACAATCCTTGAAGCCAGTGAGGACCCATCTGTAGTGCTTCTCCGCAGATGTCAGGGGTTTCCAGCCCTGCTTGGGAATCCATGACCCATGGGTTCCCAGAGCCATGCTGGGAGCCGGCAAAGAACACCCAAGCCCCAGACCTGCTCCAGAACAGTTAAGTCCAAATCTCTAAACATGAGGCCCTGGGTGCTTCCCAGGCTAACAGTCAGTCAGTCTTTTTTAAAAAGACAGTAATTTTAAAATGTGGTTAGTTGAAGGATGAAATAGTCCTGAATGCAAGGGCCATCTCAAGAAGTTATTAAGAATAGGGGTGTCTGGGGCGCCTGGGTGGCTCAGTCGGTTGAGCGTCCGACTTCGGCTCAGGTCATGATCTCATGGTCCGTGAGTTTGAGCCCCGCGTCAGGCTCTGTGCTGACAGCTCAGAGCCTGGAGCCTGCTTCGGATTCTGTGTCTCCCTCTCTCTCTGACCTTCCCCCGTTCATGCTCTGTCTCTCTCTGTCTCAAAAATAAATAAACATTAAAAAAAAAAGATGGGGTGTCTGGGTGGATCAGTCGGTTAAGCCCCGACTTCAGCTCAGGTCACGATCTCACAGTTTGTGGGTTCCAGCCCCGCGACCTGCTCTGTGCTGACAGCTCAGAGCCTAGAGCCTGCTTCAGATTCTGTGTCTCCCTCTCCCTCTGCCTTTCTCTCTCTCTCTCAAAAGTAAATAAATATTTTTTAAAAAAGAAGTTATTAAGATATTAGTTGTTGGGGCACCTGGGTGGCTCAGTCGGTTAAGCGTCCGACTTCGGCTCAGGTCATGATCTCGCAGTTTGTGGGTTCGAGCCCCACGTCAGGCTCTGTACTGACAGCTCAGAGCCCTGAGCCTGCTTCAGATTCTGTGTCTCCATCTCTCGGCCCCTCCCCTGCTCATGCTCTGTGTCTCTCTGTCTCTCAATAATAAATAAACATTAAAAAAATTTTTCTTTTAAGATATTAATTGTTGAGAGTGTGGTCCCAAGGTGGGTAAGTGTGCATGCGTGTGCGCATGTGCGTGTGTTTTATATGCTAACGTGTTTCCTCGGTGTTACTGTTCTTTTGTTTGTTTGCCTGTGTTCATAGAATTGCCTTGGCGAATAAAAATTGGGGCAACCTGGACATAGAAAGGCATACATCAGAAAAGTAAAAGATGTAGCTTCCCACCAGGGAATGCTTTTGTTGCTTCGATGCCAACTACTTTGCCTGCCTGAAGAATGCAAACTCCCATATAAAACCTTGGCCAACCCTGCCCGAGCTGGCTGAAAGATTCTACTCTGGGCCAGGAAGCATTTTCTATTCCCCACAGCAACCAGTTGGCAAGGACTTTGCTCACACACGCAGATCCTCTCTCTCAGGTCTCAGGGCCAGGAGCTCTTTGGGCACTCTGAATAAAACTTCTCCTTCAAGGCTTCCTTGTCTCCGGAATGCACATCTACACGCTCCTCACGCATATGTATTTTGGCAGGGGAGACACTTCCTTTAGGATTTCCTTTGAGGATGCATTTAAAGCGTGGACTTCAGGCAGGGCCAAAATGACCTGTGGACAGAGGCATCTGCAGGCAGCATATGTGTTCTTTCCACCTTGTGTGAAATTCGATAGAGTATCTTTGGGTCTGGGGAAAAGAATGGTGGAGAGCTGAGGAATGTCTTCATTTCCCTTCCTGTCATTAAGCCCCTCCATAGCTTGGGTTTTGTCAACTCCAAGCAGACTCCTATCTCCAGTGTGAGGCCAGGCTGCTTTGATTTTGCTTCATTTGGGATCTAACTCAACCTCGTTATATGCCAAATCCCCTCCAGGGTGTCCTACTTTTCTGGATCTTCTCCTGTGTCAGAGCTCCTGTGGCTCCGTTTTTCTGTCCTTCAGGAGAACAGCACCCACCACCTCCCACTCTCCCCAGGGAGAGAACTCCAGGCTGGTTTGCCTGCTATTCAGAACACTGCACACACGCATTTGGTGATCTTCAGTGAAGATTGTGAAAATGTGAATTACTGTGACAAAATTTTACCAGCCAGGTTTGAAAATAAATGGAGCATGCTCTGAATCTGATTGAAAGAAAAAAGTGATTCAAAAGCAATTTGAAAATTGGGCTAAAGAAAAAAAAAATTCCCCTCTCTCTGTCTCTGCCAAGATTTTTCTTGGTTGCTTTCTTTTCTCCCTATCCAAACCTAACTTATTTCCACGTCTAGTAATTCTTCAAGTCTGAGAAACTAATGGAGGTAGAAGCAGGCCTGTTTTGAGAAACCAAAAATATTTCAAACCATACAGCCTCCACAAGAAATTATGGTGCACTGAGATTTCATGGACTCTTAGTTACACAGACTTCTGGTTAGATTCTTGATCTGCCATATAATAACCATGTACCTTCAGCAATTCTCTTGCTCTCTTGGGACCTCAGTTTCCCTGCTAGTAAAAGAAGAACAATATCTCAAACGGTTAAGATGAGAATTCCATAAAATAACATGATGTATTGATGTGGGGAAGACAGTAGTCTTTAGAAGATGCAAATTAGTTAACAGGGAGGGTTTTAGAGTTCAAGTTTTATCTTGTGAACTTATGGATTGTGTAACCTTGGACAAGTTACTTAACTTCTCTAAGCCCCAGTTTTTCAAATATTAAAGAGAAATTTTAAGTTTAGCTCACAGTATATGGCACATTCTAACTGCTCAAAGTCATAATTTTAAATATTTTTTTAATGTTTATTTATTTTTAAGACACAAAGAGACAGAGCACAAGCAGGGGAGGAGCAGAGAGCGAGGGAGACACAGAGCCCAAAGCAGGCTCCAGGCTCTGAGCTGTCAGCACAAAGCCCGACGTGGGGCTTGAAATCGCGAACCATGAGATCATGACCTGGGCCGAAGTTGGACGCTTAACCGACTGAGCCACCCACCCAGGAGCCCCTCAAAGTCATAATTTTAGAAAAGCATTATTTTAAGCCACTTTCAGATTCATAAAGTTTTCTGTTCAATAAAGCTTTCTATTATAATAGTGTTCTATTAAGGTGTATATAGCCCTGTCTCAAATGATTTGTTTTACTGGCTTATGGGAAATTTGATCAAAGAATCCAGTTATCTGCCTTCATCGACTAAATTTGCTTACATTTAGATACCAAGTTCTTCATTTATGTGGAGTGTTTGTTTTGATCACTCAAATCAAAGATGACATTATACTGGGTACTTCAAGACATGACCACAAAAACGTTTCTGTCTCCCAAGTTTGACTAAGCCATGCCACCCTATACCAGATAATCAGTTGCCCCGTTACTGAATGGGCCCTTGGTGAGATCTTAGGAGTAAAAAGTCAAGAGAGAAGTCCCCGTTGTGGTTAAGGATAATGGCGGGCTAGCAGAAAGCTTGTCTGATTCTGGCGGGATCCTGGGGAGGGGGTGTGGAGGTGAGGGAGAGGTCAGTAGTATAGAAGAACTGCCTTCCAATTGGGACACCAAGACCAGACGGCAACAGCAGGTGCAGCCTGACTGACCAGACAACACCCTGAGACCCAATCTGTCCCTGTGACCCCAGAGACACAGTCATGACAGGACATGATGTAGTTTTGTCTAGACACCAGCCACATCCATCCCAAGAGGAAGCGTGATCAGAAGAGGAGAGAATCTGGTCTGAGAACAAAAACAGGAGACCAGAAGACAGCTGGTGGCAATCCCCCTTCTTTTCTATTATTGACTTGTCTGCTACTAAGATTTTGCAATTTGATTGACATATATGTGGACAAACGAGGCAAAAGCATACAACATTATGCAGTATCCAGGGCCAAGAATAAACTTCCTTGAGACTTTTAAGAAACTCCGGGGTCTTCAAGGTGGGAACGTCATGTTATTATTATTTTCAGGGATGAGAATTGAAGCACCGAAGCTCTCCCAGGTGGAGGGCACACAACTCATCCGACCCCCTCTCTCCACCCCGTGCCCTTGGCCACCATTAAAATGCATGCACACCACACACATACACTCACACACATGCATACATGCCCCTTTAAATAGTGCCCTCAAATCCCTGAAGGTCAGCAATTGCCTGTTTCGCCTTTTCTGCAAGGCTAGTAACAATCTCAGGTAACCAGTGTCTCCATTGTCCTCCCACGATCCACTTCACACATCTCAGCCCCCACCCTCTGCCTTGATTGGAGAAGAGACCAGAACCGCTTCTTGTTATTGCATGCTTCACTATGCCTGACACATAGTAAGCAATCATTAAAGCAAGGGAGAGAGAGAGAAAAGGAAGGAGGGAGGGAGAGAAGGAGGAAAGAAGGAAGAGCTTTTATAGCTCGATTAACATTAACTTGCCCCGACTCCGATCATTATCTTGTTTCTTTTCCCATTTTTGTTCTACTTCCAGGCTCCCAGGAGGAAAGAGTTGCTCAAAATGATGACCAGATACTTCACTGCTCAAAATAAATGTATTTCCAAAAGAAAGTCTACATATATAAAAATAGATTCTGTATTTTCCATTTGCATATGAACAATAAAAGTCAGAATTTGGTTAAAATCTCACCATAAGGAAAAGGTCAAGCAAATATGGTACATCAGTATGGTAGAAAACCTTACCACCTTACAAACAACAACAACAACAACTGTGTTTTAGAAGAATATTTAATTGCATGGAGAAATTCTCACAATATATCTTTTAATGAAAAGCAAAAGCAAGTTGCACGACAAAATATATGTGTATGTATATATGAAAGTGTAGAAGGGTATATATTCCAGAATGTTAACGGATGGTTATCTCTGAGTGGGCACCTGGGTGGCTGAGTTGGTTAAGCATCTAACTCTTGATTTCTGCTCAGGTCACAATCTCACAGTTCGTGAGTGCACTGAACACGGAGCCTGCTTGGGATTCTCTCTCTCTCCTCCTTCTACCCTGCTCGCATGCTCTCTCTCTCTCTCTCTCTCTCTCTCAAAATAAATAAACTTAAAAATTAAAAAAAAAAACCAGGGGTTACCTCTGCGTAATGAATTATAAGTGATGTTATTTTATCTTTATACCTTTACGCATCTTCCCCAAATTCTTACAAAATTTACGTACATTAAGTTTATAATCAAAAAAGGAAATTATTACAAGAAAATAAAAGCCATATGAATACTAATGAAAAAGAAATGATTTAAGAAAATCTCCACATGCAAATGAAGATTCCCAGAACGCGATGTTAGTACCAGATGTCGTAAAGGAAGGAAGGATTGTTATAATTATTGTTTTCCAGATCAAGATTCCCAGAAACTTCCATTGCTGTGTGAGTGATTTCCAATTACTCTATACAACCAAGCTCTTAGATTTACTGCTCATTTTCCAGGCAAAGCTGACCACGATCTCTAGGGAAATACATGTGACTTAATACTTAAGTTCTTCTGAAAACTGCAATACGACCACAGCTAGTTGTGTTGCTGTTTGTTGCTGCTGTTAGGGCCTGCTTATTTGTTTGTTTGTGAGGGTTGTACAAACACAGACCCACACGCAGACAGGAAACCGTAAAAGAGTGCCCTCACTGTTTTGGAACCTCAGGAAGACGTGCCTCTGTGTATACCATGATAACATCTGCTTCTAATTGAGATGATTTATCAAAGTGGCCATCAGCAGGAACGGGTCAGCAAGTGCATAAATCTAGTACAAACACTTTCGGCTCTGAGCCTGGAAACATAAAGTCTGGTCTTGTTCCTGACATTAAGTAGCTAGCTGGCTGAGCCCATGTAAATCAATTAATCTCTCCGTAACTCAGTCTCTCCATCTGCAAAGTGGAATTAATAATAGATATCGATTGCCGGTTTGTGTCTCTGGTCACAAGGATGCTTCTCCTCCACTAATTT